>NC_056733.1:1718085893-1718118393 GCF_019279795.1 Protopterus annectens | reverse complement strand
TACATGAAAGTGATACTACCACTATAGGAAAGAGAAGAATTACATCTAATGCAAAACATTTAAAGGATTTTGCTAATTCTTATCATTTGAATGATATTAATAATCAGATAGATTCAAAATCATTACCATACACCTTTTTTCTAACAGATACAAAACTTATTCAAAAATAGATAGGGTCTTTATTTCTAACCAGATGGTAACAGATTTAATTAATTCCAAAATCATTTCATGTCCTATATCTGATCATAATTCAATTGTTTTGAATTCATGATAAAAATACTCATAATGTTCAGATCAAAAGGATACCAGCATACTTAACTCAACTAAAAGACTATAAAGAATATATACTTTCAGAAGTAAAACATTTTTAGACATAAATAACACTCCTGAAGTCTCCATTGTTTATGTTTGAGATGCCTTAAAATCATATCTATATGGACAAAGTATCAGATGGTATAATAATAAAAGGAAATCTTGGGATAAGGAATTGTTAGATATTCAAAGTAAATTAGACTCTTATAAACATAATAATAAAGAAAATATTATGGACAAGAAAGTTATTGAAGAAATAAACAAACTAAATGAGAAATACAAAGAAATTTTAACTCATAAAGTTAAAATAACTTTAGAGAAATACAAGTTTTGTCTTATTCAATAAGCCCCAAATACTTACATAGACTTAAAAATAAAACAAAAGGTTGAATAAACAAAACCATATCAAAGAAATCTTTTCTCTAAGGAAAAGAAGAATGTTTCTAGTATACCAGAAATACTAGATGAATTTAGAAATCACTTTCACAAAATTAACCATAATAATATTAACATGGAACCTAAAGATAAAATAAAGGAGTTTATAACCACAAATATGAATAAAAAGCTTAATAAACAACAGATTAAACTATTGGACAAGAGTATTTCATATACAGAAGTTATTACACAAATAAATAAGCTTAAATCAAACAAAGCACCGGGTAATGATGGTATTATACCAGAGATATATCAAATCCTTTCTAAAAATACATATTCATTAATACATAAGGTTTTTATTTTGGCCCAAACTGAGTTAATAACCCCCCCATCTTGGCAATATACATTTATTTCGCCAATTTTAAAACCTAATAAAGATCCAACTAGATGTTCTTCATATCGGCCCATCTCATTACTTAATGTTGATTATAAAATGTTTATGAATATCTTTGCTGATAGATTGAAGACAATCATTCCCGGCATTATAGATATAGATCAGACAGGCTTCATTGTAAATAGAAATACTTTTAATAATATAAGAAGAACTTTAACATTAATAGATTTTGCAAATAGGAAAAAGAAAGATTTAACACTTATTAGTCTAGATATAAGTTCAGCATTTGATTCAGTAAGTTGGGACTATCTGTTTACCTTAATGAAGTGCACAAACTTCTCGGATGCATTTGTAAATCTAATTGAACATTTATACAGAGGAACGTTGGCTTATATTAAGGTAGGAACATATGTTTCACAAAAAATACCCATTCTTAAAGGTACAAAACAAGGATGTCCACTTTCTCCACTATTATTCACTTTAGTAATGGAGCCTTGGGCTAATTTGATCAGAAACAGTACTGACATAGAGGGTTTTGAAATAGATGAAAATACAACATCCAAAATTCAACTTTTGCAGATGATGTTCTAATTACATCAGCAGGATCTAATTCTTCTATACAGTCTCTATTTGATAACATGATGAATTTTAAAAATATTTCTGGTTTAATATTCAATGAAGAAAAAACTAAAATACTACCTATATATACACGAAAAAATATTCTCATCAGTGATTTTACTAAATATGTACCCAATTCAGGTCAGATAACTTATTTAGGTATAATACTATCTAAAGATATTAAATCTATTATATATAATAATTATAATACCTGTTTTCTTAATATACAAAATCTTTTTAATACCTGGAATAATATGTTTTTTACTATGGAGGAGAGACTTACAATTATTAAAATGATAATATTCCCCAAGAGTTTATACTTAATACAATCAATAATACTTCCACCTACAAAATAATTATCAAGAAACTGAACACACTAATGTTAAATTTCTTATGGGCACCTAATAGACCTAGGATTGCATTAAAGAAACATACTAATAGCTGGTCTCAAGGGGTATTTCTTTTCTAGACTTTAATTTATATACTATCTCTTCTATTGTAAAAGTTATTACTTTATTAATAGATCAGTCATATGTCACAAAATGGAAAGATTATTGGGAGCTAATTAGTATACACTTCATGAAAATCTCCTTAACACATAAAAATATGATTGTAAATAACTCCATGTTATGGTTACTAAAGGAATTTTGTACTTCACCTATTACACCTAAACATATGGTTTGTTACCCATTAAATATTATTATTAGTTATCGTAACTTTATATTCATGCACCCTAAGTATAGGGAATGGAATTTTGTTGTATTTCCTATAATGTATACTCAGGGTATGCTTTTGTCATCTACTTCTGAAGGAACTCATTTAGCTATAGATAATGATCTAAAGTACTGGTATCAGTTGATATCTGATAATAAAGTTAAAAATCTAGATTTCTTAAAACAAGAATTTGATCTAAGAGAAACTTGCTGGTTAGAGGTTCAGACCTTTAGACAACATCTCATTAATAAAATAGATTTAATGTCTATAACTGTTAAAGAATCTATTCCAACACTGATTGATGACTTGATATTAAATTTACAACATAAAGTTTCTGATAAAAGTAAACTTTCATACATACATAAAGTTATCAGACAAGAAACTTTTTACAGTGTAGATTCATACTGGAATTATTTCACTTCTATTAATGGGGACCCACCAAATCAACAAGATAAACAATATATATTGGAATCTGCTTATAGAACTACGTCTTCCATTGTCTGGAGACTTTATACATGGAAATGTTTACATAGATCTTTTATACACCTTTGATGATGAATAAAATAAATAATAAAGATAATCTATGTAAGAGATGTAATGTAGAAATTAATGCTGACTGGGCTCATATGTTTTATGACTGTATAAAATTGAAAGAATACTGGAAGTCAATTAATGAATTTTTGCAGGCTCTTTTTACAGATAATTTCATTATTTCTAAATCTCTTATATTATTCAACACACCTGCACCTCAAAGTGTTAAAAAGGTTAAGCTTCCCTTGTTATGGTCTATTCTAGCAGTGGCTAGGAAAATAATAACTAGAAATAGGATTTCAGATACACCTCCTTCGTTCAATGAATTTAAAAATGTTATGAATATAGTGTGCCATATGGAAATAAACACAATTAGGACTAGAACAAATAGAAAAACATCTTATTTTATTGTATGGGATAATTTACAAAATTTGTTAAAAAAATTTTAATTTCAATAGCATGGTATTTTAGTTTAATTAATTGATCTGATTGTAGTGGATGTCTTTGTAAATACTTTAGTTGTTTTGTTGAATATTATAATAATACCTATTTTTAATTACTTGTATAAAACTGTTATGATATTTCTCTTATATGTTAAAACAATAAACCTGTTTTGAAAAAAAAAAGTCATTGCCAAGGTGTGATCACTTTCCTCCATTACAGTTTAAGTAGTACCAGACTATATTATGTGGCAATTTACTAACTTAATGTAGAAATACTTGTGGGACCGAACATGATTCAGCCTAGAACCTACGTCATTTGTGTGTGACAAATGACAGTATACAAAGACATCATACCACACTGTGGACCAATAGACATAATTAGGTAGGTCCACTCCTATAGCAAAATCTGGAATGAAATGACAAGAAAAAGGAAACAGAGATAAAACAAAAATAATAAAGTTAGTCATTTGATACCAAAAAAGCTTCAAAATGATGTGGAAAAAAGAAGAATTATACCTTTTAATCTGAGTTACCTGAGGATGTTACATATAGTCCAATAAGGTTAAGAAAGTTTGGAATAAAGTTTCAAAGCAAATACTTTGCTTTAAAAGTATAATTGGTTACATTAAAATTAACAATTTTTCCATTGAATAATTTGCTAACTTTATAGAGTTAGTAAGATAGTCCGCCGGATTCACTTTCCTTCCATGCAGGACTAGCTTAGTCCTGCACGGAAGTGGCCGTTTAGGAGCAGAACGGCAGCGCACCATGCATATCAATGAAGGCGCACTGCCTGAGCTCCTAAATGGACATGGAGCATGTAAGATTGCAGGTGGTTTGTTTGAGATCAGAGCTCTCAGATTATACACATCCTTGCAATCAAGAACAGCAGTTGAGGAATAAGAATGGGCAAGAAAGCTGATAGGTGTTCACATACCACCAGCAACATCCTTCCAAGTTTATAAGAGCAATAGTTAAAACATGAAATATAAAGAAGAATTTTTTTTTTTTTTTTTTGTTATGAAACAGATTAAATTTAACCATAGGTGCCTGGGTTTCCCCATCGCTTAGCTACATTTAATGCAGCTTAAATGGCACAAGAGGACAAAAATCAATATATATGCAAATGACGCAGTACTGCAATAGTGTAGTGGGCAGAGCATTCACCTTATGAACAGTCATTCCCAGTTTGAGTCCCATTCCATTTTCCATGTCAAATCACTTTATGACCAATATTTTTGTTGCATAACCTACAAAATAACATATATTTGTGAACTGGAGTACTGCATTAAATGCAGATGTGAGGTGTCATTGTCATAATGTTGTAAAATCCACAGATAATCACAAGTGGCCCATACAGTATATGCACACATGAATCAGGGATAGAAATCGAAGGTAAAATGTGAAATGAATGATAAATCCATAGAGTTTCCAAATCCACCACCTTCCCAAGAACCATTTGACATTACTGTCTAAATTAGTGCTGTGGTAAGGGGAGCAAGCACTATCAAGTAAGAATAAGCATACTTAAGCAGTAGTAAGTGGATTTAAGACCGTTTGCGTGTGGGTAAGCAATGCGCACACAGGTTATCAATATTGAAGCTAATTCTCTGTAAGCATATTTATCCGGAGGTTAGCATTGCTTACCACCACGCAAACCCATGCAAACTCACTTACAACTGCTTAAAAGTACCTTAATCACTCTGTATCCAATGGCCCTTGTTCTGCCCATCAACAAAATAAACAGCCTCTGCAAGGCTTGATCCCAGGACCCTGCACACCATAGTCACAGTGATTTACCACTAAGCCATATCACAAATACTTAACCCTGATGTTTTCACAAACATATCATCCAGCACAGTCATTCAACAGTACAGGAAATGTATTTAAACATATATATAAAAAAAAAAATATATATATATATATATATATATATGTGTGTGTGTGTGTGTGTGTGTGTGTATATATATATATATATATTTATATCCAAATAGTCCTGAATGCAGCAAATCTATATGTGGTCTAAAGTACTTACAGGAAAGGCAGGAAACAAACTTAGAATTTATTTTTTCCAAATGCTTTCTTTGTACACAGTAGGAGTGCCTGAATATATGTGTGTGTGTGTGTGTGTGTGTATATATATATATATATATATATATATATATATATATATATGTAAAAACAGCCAAACACCCAGTAATGTGCACAAAACCAAAAACTGGAAGCAAGAGCAGATAATAGACAGTTCAAATTTCTGACAATATAAATCGATAAAGTCCAAGACCAACTAGTATAAAAATCCGTAGTTTAATGAACAAAACGTAAGCGCTTTCACGGGCACAGTTCCCGCTTCATCAGACGTTAATAAAATTCAAAAATACAGCGCAGTTAAATAGTAAAACAATCAAATTAAGTGCTCTTTTCCAATTAATTAGCATGAGCAATCAATCACAAAATAGTAATTCATTATTCAATAAAATAAGATTAAAACTTGAAATACAACTATTAAAATCTGATACAACCTGTTGATATGTATAAAGTATGTATGGATACACGACAAAAAGACATATATACTGTTCCATAGACATACATCTGGTAAATGTCCTAGAAAAAGCATAAGACATATTCCATACTAGTTGATCCCTGAATAAAAAGCCAGAACTGTGCTAAATATATAAGGTGCTGGTGGTAGCATAAAGATGTATCAACAGAGTGGATTGAATGAATAATCTTAAAGACAAGGGATAGCAGGACTACCTAAGAGGTCTAGCCTGTAGAATTGGTTTGAGGGAAACCGTTTCATTTAGACCATGCCCTCTGTGTGCTCCAAACCTAAGAATCCATTTGATTTCAGCTGCCTCAGTGTCATTAATTATATTACCTAGTCTGCAATTATCATGAACAATATGTAAAATTTGAAATAAAAACGTGTGAGAAGTACCGTATTGCATCACATGTTTCGAGATAGCATTATACGTCTCCCCCCGCCTGATGCAGTATTGGTGGTCACGTATCCTCTCACGTAATGACCTATTGGTCTTCCCTACATAGTAATGGAAACAAGTATTACAGTGAGCTATGTAGACCAAATTTCTGGTGTTGCAAGTACCAGAATTCCTTAGTTCCCAGAGTTTCCCAGTGTCCGGGTGCCTGAAGAATCTAGATTCATCTATCTGGACACATTGTGGACAATTTCCACACTTCTTAGTTCCCCATTCTTTAACATTGGTATGATTAATGGAGTCATCATCCTGAAAATTAGAATAACAAATATGTTGTTGTAAACTTCGACAATTCTTATAGATAAACGATGGACATGGACCAACAAGATTTCTGGTTTGGTCATCCACTGTAAGAATCTTCCAATTATCATTTATTAAACTTTGTATTCTATTGATGTTGTTACAATATGGCATAACTATAGATATATGTTTATATAAAGGGCCAAGCTATGAGAGCGTCACGGATTTGCTGTGACGATAGGGTATTTGACACAGAAATGAATACACTAAAGGAAAGTTTTATGCAAAGAGGATACATGATGGAGGATTTTGACAAAGTTAACGTTGAAATGAAGTACTTGAGAAAACATAGAGCAAAACCATATTTTAGCTCTGGACCGTTTCCTGACCCAAGTGTGAATAGGAGATCTGACAAACATATATCTATAGTTATGCCATATTGTAACAACATCAATAGAATACAAAGTTTAATAAATGATAATTGGAAGATTCTTACAGTGGATGACCAAACCAGAAATCTTGTTGGTCCATGTCCATCGTTTATCTATAAGAATTGTCGAAGTTTACAACAACATATTTGTTATTCTAATTTTCGGGATGATGACTCCATTAATCATACCAATGTTAAAGAATGGGGAACTAAGAAGTGTGGAAATTGTTCACAATGTGTCCAGATAGATGAATCTAGATTCTTCAGGCACCCGGACACTGGGAAACTCTGGGAACTAAGGAATTCTGGTGCTTGCAACACCAGAAATTTGGTCTACATAGCTCACTGTAATACTTGTTTCCATTACTATGTAGGGAAGACCAATAGGTCATTACGTGAGAGGATACGTGACCACCAATACTGCATCAGGCGGGGGGAGACGTATAATGCTATCTCAAACATGTGATGCAATACGGTACTTCTCTGCTTTTATTTCAAATTTTACATATTGTTCATGATAATTGCAGACTAGGTAATATAATTAATGACACTGAGGCAGCTGAAATCAAATGGATTCTTAGGTTTGAGCACAGAGGGCATGGTCTAAATGAAACGGTTTCCTCAAACCAATTCTACAGGCTAGACCTCTAGGTAGTCCTGCTATCCCTTGTCTTTAAGATTATTCATTCAATCCACTCTGTTGATACATCTTTATGCTACCACCAGCACCTTATATATTTAGCACAGTTCTGGCTTTTATTCAGGGATCAACTAGTATGGAATATGTCTTATGCTTTTCTAGGACATTTACCAGATGTATGTCTATGGAACAGTATATATGTCTTTTGTCGTATCCATACATACTATACATATCAACAGGTTGTATCAGATTTTAATAGTTGTATTTCAAGTTTTAATCTTATTTTATTGAATAATTAATTACTATTTTGTGATTGATTGCTCATGCTAATTAATTGGAAAAGAGCACTTAATTTGATTGTTTTACTATTTAACTGCGCTTGTATTTTGAATTTTATTAACGTCTGATGAAGCGGGAACTGTGCCCGTAAGCGCTTTACGTTTGTTCATTAAACTACGGATTTTTATACTAGTTGGTCTTGGACTTTATCGATTTATATTGTCAGAAATTTGAACTGTCTATTATCTGCTCTTCCAGTTTTGTTTGTGCATATATATATATATATATATATATATATATATATATATATAAATATATATATATATATATATATAGATATATATATAAGCCATTTATAATCTCAAAATACTGAAATGTCAAATTTCAGTATCTCGAGACTATAAACCCGAATGTTTAAAGTAGCAAAAGTTCATAATCACGAATTCGATATCTCGAATTTGTGGTTATGGCCTTACGTTAAGTGATGTGCGGGATTGTGTGTTTATGGCGCGCGGTGCTGTGTGTGGCTCTAGGTGTTTTGTCAGGTAAGTGAGTGTTTTGTAAGGGATTTGAGTGGGGTTAGAGTGTATTTGATTGTGCTGATATGTTTGATGTGCGTGTGAGGGACTGGATAATCTGCGTGTGTGAGTTTGCTTTTGTTTCCTGTTTGTATGATCTCGGAGTTAGTATATATAAGTGAGGGGGTGTGGGGGGGTGCAGCCCCTCTGCTTATGTGTGTATGAGTTGTGTATGTGTGTAGTTTTTGTTTGTTTATGTTGTGATGTGGGTGTTGTGGTGTATGTATGGTGTAGTGTATGCAGTTTGTTCGGTGTTTTGAATTTCGTGGTTTTGGGCTCAGGGTTTTGTAGTTTCGGCGTTTTGTGGATTTCGTTTCATTGTTTCAAGATACTGAAATTCGACGTTTCAGTATTTCGAGATTATGAAGTGAATCTATACATATATATATATATATATATATATACTTGTGTGTGTATATATATATATATATATATATATATATATATATAGATATATATATACTTGTATATAAATCGAGATAGTTATGTATAAGTATATAGTTTTATATATACTAAGACAGAGTGCTAGACAAAGAGATGCATATATCTATATCGATAATATCTGTATATATCTATACATATATATATATATATACATATTATATATATATATATATATATATATATATATATATATATATATATATATATATATATATATATACACATACACACACACACACACACACACACACACACACACACACACACACACACACACACATACACACACACATAATACAATTTAAGAATATATGCCTTATAGCATAAAGACATCATCTGGCCTTCCAAAACACACAAAACATAAGAAGTTAAACTCATATATTAGATTTCATAAAATACTTTCATTTAAAGAATCTCCTTTCCATGTTTCCTAAGGGATTCAATGACAGAGAATTGACTGTCTTTGGCATAGAGCTTCATAGGACCTGACAGCAGTAGAGAAAGCTTAGAATCCAAGTTACATTAAAAGGGACTTCAGAACCTCGAACAGCTACTCTTTAGTTAAACAAATGTGCTACCACAATGGACAATGGTAGACTCCACCTAGGTCCATCATACAGTCAGGTCTGACTTTGTGTAGAACATGGTGCATATGCAAAAGTGCATTGTATGTGTTCTGGTGTATTATAGGGAGCAAGTAAAAACACAGAGATCAAAGGAAATGTAGAATGTTCTTGATATAACCACTAGTGCACTGGCTATTGTGTTCTGGAACAGATACTATTGAAATAGATCACCTTTAGTCAACTTATGATAGTAAGCTAGAGTAATCAAGTCTAGACCAGCCTATTATATAGATTAAATTGACGAGGTGACTACCTGGCAAGAGGATGTTGATTTACAAGCTGTTTCTGATATGAGAACTTGGAATTATAACTATTGTTGCCACTGAGTGCACTAAATTCTGATCAGTATCTAAAGCCTTTTTAAGATCACTGCAGATGTCACCCTCACCTCAGTATCAGACACATTTTAATTCTGCGAGGTTAAAGGAGAAGGCAATTATGCTATGTGGCTTGTACTACCAGCTTTTTTGGCATTAGATATTTATCCTGTGCTACTTCAGCTCACTGTACTTCAGTATAACCGATGTGCAGATCTGAAATGCCAGAAGAGCTTCTTATGAAATTGGATCCAATGAGAGGTATACTCATGCCTTAGTATTTATTTATAGTTTTTCTTAGATAGATGAGATGGCCCATTTTCAGTTGTGATAATATTACAGTAAAAAAAAACAACAATACCAAAATAGTATGTTGTATAATCATGCATGTATAGAACACAATATAACACCATACAGTTATTGGTGCTATTAAAAGTCATTGCCAAGGTGTGATCAGTTTCCTCCATTACAGTTTAAGTAGTACCAGTCTATATTATATGACAATTTACTAACTTAATGTGGAAATACTTGTGGGACTGAACATGATTCAGCCTAGAACCTACGTCATTTGTGTGTGACAAATGACAGTATACAAACACATCGTACCACACTGTGGACCAATAGACATAATTAGGTAGGTCCACTCCTATAGCAAAATCTGGAATGAAATGACAAGAAACAGGAAACAGAGATAAAACAAAAATAATAAAGTTAGTCATTTGATACCAAAAAAGCTTCAAAATGATGTGGAAAAAAAGAAGGAATGATACCTTTTAATCTGAGTTACCTGAGGATGTTACAGATAGTCCAATAAGGTTAAGGAAGTTTGGAATAAAGTTTCAAAGCAAATACTTTGCTTTAAAGGAATAATTGTTTACATTAAAATTAACAATTTTTCCATTGAATAATTTGCTAACTTTATAGAGTTAGTAAGATAGTCCCCCAGATTCACTTTCCTTCCATGCAGGACTAGCTTAGTCCTGCACGGAAGTGGCCGTTTAGGAGCAGAACGGCAGCGCACCATGCATATCAATGAAGGCGCACTGCCTGAGCTCCTAAATGGACATGGAGCATGTAAGATTGCAGGGGGTTTGTTCGAGATCAGAGCTCTCAGATTATACACATCCTTGCAATCAAGAACAGCAGTTGAGGAATAAGAATGGGCGAGAAAGCTGATAGGTGTTCACATACCACCAGCAACATCCCTCCAAGTTTATAAGAGCAATAGTTAAAACATGAAATATAAAGAAGCTTTTTTTTTTTTTATGAAACAGATTAAATTTAACCATAGGTGCCTGGGTTTCTCCATCGCTTAGCTACATTTAATGCAGCTTAAATGGCACAAGAGGACAAAAATCAATATATATGCAAATGACGCAGTACTGCAATAGTGTAGTGGGCAGAGCATTCACCTTATGAACAGTCACTCCCAGTTTGAGTCCCACTCCATTCATTCCATTTTCCATATCAAAACACTTTATGACCAATATTTTTGTTGCATAACCTACTAAATAACATACATTTGTGAACTGGAGTACTGCATTAAATGCAGATTTGAGGTGTCATTGTCATAATGTTGTAAAATCCACAGATAATCACAAGTGGCTCATACAGTATATGCACACATGAATCAGGGATACAAATCGAAGGTAAAATGTGTAATGAATGATAAATCCATAGAGTTTCCAAATCCACCACCTTCCCAAGAACCATATGACATTACTGTCTAAATTAGTGCGGTGGTATCACTATCAAGTAAGAATAAGCATACTTAAGCAGAAGTAAGTGGATTTAAGACCGTTTGCATGTGGGTAAGCAATGCGCACACAGGTTAAGCAATATTGAAGCTAATTCTCTGTAAGCATATTTACCCAGAGGTTAGCATTGCTTACCACCACGCAAACCCATGCAAACTCACTTACAACTGCTTAAAAGTACCTTAATCACTCTGTATCCAATGGCCCTTGTTCAGCCCATCAACAAAATAAACAGCCTCTGCAAGGCTTGATCCCTGGACCCTGCACACCATAGTCACAGTGATTTACCACTAAGCCATATCACAAATACATAACCCTGATGTTTTCACAAACATATCATCCAGCACAGTCATTCAACAGTACAGGAAATGTATTTAAACATGTAGATGAGTGTGTGTGTGTGTGTGTGTGTGTGTGTGTGTGTGTGTGTGTGTGTGTTTGTATATATATATATATATATATATATATATATATATATATATATATATATATATATATATATATATATATATATATATATATATATATATATATATATATATATATATACATATGCATACTTCTCTAGTTATATATGTATATATATCTATATCTATATATATATATATATATATCTATATATATATATATATATATATATATATATATATATATATATATATATATATATATATATATATATATATATATATATATATATATATATATGTGTGTGTGTGTGTGTGTGTGTAGAGATATATATCTATAGATATAACAGAGAACATAAATTCATATTTGATCACATGCACCGTTAATGGGGGTGAGGGGGCCCAGGCTAAATATGTCTTGTATGTATTGATATCACTGTCTCCCCCACAGCCAAACAAATCTGCCCTGCAATACAATACCAACTGTTGCAAGTCCCATACACAGGACCAGACACAACATGGGCACAAGACGTTAACAGTAATCCATCCCACATGTATGATGTCAGGCAGGTATCAATAACATATCATGCAGTATAGTCTGGCTACCATAGTGAATGTACAATGTGGAAACAATAAACATTCCAAAGATACATATACATACACACACATACATGCACACATATATTCAGATACATACACACATATATATATATATATATATATATATATAGATTTATATGTAACTACACATACACCCACATAGATAAGTACAGGAAGATACATATTTAGAGGGTGCACACCATACTGAACAGAGAGTATTCCTACAATTGCACCTTATCAAATTGACAGTGTATGAGTCACCCATATAAAAGACAATTGTTGCCTGAAACATATACCCACAAAGAGGTCAAAGGATATAACATCACACACAGGTTTGCATACATATGGAAGTTTTATTTGTGTACTATTACAGTTGTATATGTCATGTCATATAGCTGTTTAGACTTTGAAATGCATACAAACAGAATAATGCAACTGTCAAACAGATAATTTAGTACAGTAATCTGAAAGCATAACATACGTTGCTGTCCACGCCAAGGACTTCAAGTAGTACAACAGTAAAGACAGACTGTGCCACAGGATAACAATCAATCAACAGTAAGTAATGCAGATGTATAGTCCAGCAGCCTCTAACTACACTCTGTACGCAATCCCTAGAGGAAAAGACTTCAGTTGACACAATGGGATGTATCTGTTACATGACAAGGCATAAGCGAAACCATCGCAATCACACTGACAAACAGAAGAGTCTGTATGGCAGTAAGCAGTAGGCCAGCATTTTCCCAAGGTGAAATGTATGGTAATGTACATCCATATACCTTAAGGCAGCTTACACCTGATATACCTCACATGTTGTAACAGGCTAAGTTATTTATGGTGCATACCCCCCCCCCCATAGACTGACTTACAGAGGCATATAACCCTGTTACATACACTGACCTCTGGACTGCAGAATGGCACACATGTTTTGTGCAGATGAAGACCATATATATATATATATATATATATATGGACCAATGGCAGCATGACATAATCACAGGCCACTACATAACAACCCCTGACTGCATGTCAGATGGACAAAGTATGGTATGTAAGTGGAGAACAGAGGCCGGAACACAGGCCCATATGTGAAATAGTGTTGTCATACACTGAGCAAGTTGCTGGTGTTACAGGATATTCTGCAACATACCCTTAGTCAGGAATATGAAGTCAGAAACACAAATGGATGTAGCCATGTGCTAATAGCACTCAGCCCGAACACTGCCAGTAATATATCTGACACAAGGCCTGTGTGGTGGACAGACAAAACATAACAGGCACACCTCTGGCCATCATGTGGATAGGCCCACAGTTGAGAGCTATGCAGACTAACTGCATTCCAGGTTAAACTAGTATGTACACAGAAACCCTGTAACACTGGTGCTATACAATGCATATAACAACACTACTCACACTATGTCTGTAGTTCTGGAACCTTATACAAATATGTAGCTGGTCTGAGTCTGCAAGTTCTCTTGTAAGAGGTATTGCTACCTGCTGTCTGTAACACTGCTGCCCACACACAGAAAGGATGTCCACCATACAGGAAAGGTAAAGGGACCACACCCACATGATGTAGAGATTTATAGTAGTGGGTTGCCATGACAGTGGTAATTGGAAGTACTACACAGCATGCTGCATGCAGGTAGCAAGTGGAGGACACTGACTGGTGCAGAGGCCATCACCTGATCATGTGCATCACTTACAAAAGTCTGTGAAGGTGGGCATGGGAATTTTGGGAAGGATAGCAGGTATATTTGTGGAGGTGGGTTGGGTTGGTAGATAGAGAGGACAGCCTACAGGGGTGGTTTATGACACATGTAGTGGGTAAACATCCGGGGTGGTGGGCGTGGTCTGCAATGTAGAAGCCACATGAGTCCCCATATGGAAACAATGGGAACAAGGCCCCCAACCATTGCTAGTCACAACAGCTGCTTCACTGCCCCGAAGGTGCCTGGCCTGGAGGATGAGCAAGAGGAGCATGTGGACCTTGTGATTGTGTACTGAGGGCCTCAAGGTGCTGTAGCACATCCCACAAGTCTCTGTGGAGCTTGCTATGCAACAGACCCTCAACCTGACCTCAGGTAACAGGATCATGTCTGTGTGTGCCCCCAGGGGGGGGGACACCATCCCCTGAGGTGGTTCCACCTGAAGGTAGTGCTGGACCAGTAGATGAGGAGGCCCCAGGGTGGGTCCCACATGTGATGTGGCCTGGTAACATGGCCAGATGAGTTGGGAGAGATGGTTCTGCTAGCAACTGTTCCCTAAACACGCTATTGTGTCACTGTTTAGAACATATGTGGGTAGTAATAGTCCACACAATCCCAGATCATGTCCAACAGCATGCATGGATATCCCCAATAACACATAACAACTGATGTGCGGCAATCACATAGCAAACAGACCACATGCATATATGGAACCATCGTGGCCCTTACAATGGCATGCAGGTGATATTGGTGACATTGTTCATAACAGGCCGGCAATGATAGTGTCCCCACAGGGAACATGGCTACAAACACATAGCACAAAGTATGGTACAATACGATATATGTCCCAATGGTAGGTAAGCTGCAGCCATACCTACTGAGTTGTGTGAACAGTTTCTTGTTGCAGATATGGTGGGGGGAGATAGAGATGTGTATTAAGAACTATGGTAACCTTGCTGTATGAGTTGCTCAGACATGTGTCCATCTTTATGTCTTTCAGATAAGATGTCACATGCCAGTTTACTGGTGTATTCAGCGGACGGAAAATAGGTCATCATCAACCACCTGGTACAGCACTACCAGGTGCTCTTTGGCAGGACAGCCCATGAGCAGCAGGAGCAGACCATGCTGTGGAATGATCTAGTCCATAGGGTCAATGATATCAGCCTGCATAACCGCAGTTATGAGCAGGTCAGCCATCATTTCAGTGACCTGCTTCGTAATGCCCATCGGTGTGCTGTTTTAGTCCGGGGGGATCACCTTCACAATGGGGGGGTCATGGCATCCACCCCCCTGACACGTGTTGAGGAGCTCCTCGCCAGCCTCATGGTACCTGCCCACTCGCACATGCAACAACTGGCAGAGACCATAGTGGAGGTGGGTGCTACCCACACACTGGCTGAGGAGCATGCAGAGCACATCAGTAGGCCACTGTTGCGTATGCATCCACATCTGTACAGGTAGATCATGCATACATGAGATATCATATATATAGTCTGTCGCTGTATAGTAGTAATAAACAGATTTGTATAAGCTGTAGTATTGTGGACTTGTACTGTTCATCATCATCTTTTGGCTGTTCCCATTAGGGGTCACCACAGCGGATCATCTGTTTCCGTTTCTTCCTGTCCTCTGCATCTTGCTCTGTCACACATGCATGTCCTCTCTCACCACATCCATAAACCTTATCTTAGTCCTTCCTCTTTTCCGGTTACCTGGTAGCTTCATCCTTAGCATCCTTTTCCCAATATACTCAGCATCCCTCCTCAGCACATGTCCAAACCAATGTAATTTTGCCTCTCTGGCTTTGTCTCCAAACCTTCCACCCTGGGCTGACCCTCTAATATACTTATTCCTAATCCTGTCCACCCTTGTCACACCCAGTGCAAATCTTAACATCTTTAACTCTGTCACATCCAGCTCTAACACCTGCCTTTTTGTCAATGCCACTGTCTCCAACCCATATAACATAGCTGGTCTCACTACCCTCTTGTATACCTTCCCTTTCACTCTTACTGGTACTCGTCTGTCACAAATCACTCCTGACACTCTTCTCCACCTACTCCATCCTGCCTGTACTCTCTTTTTCACCTCTCTTCCACACTCACCATTACTCTGAACTATTGATCCCAAGTATTTAAGCTCATCCACCTTTGCCACCTCTACTCCTTGCATCCTCACCATTCTTCTATCCTCCCTCTCATTCACACACATATATTCTGTCTTATTCCTGCTGGCCTTCATTCCTCTTCTCTCTAGAGCATATCTCCATCTCTCCAGGGTCTCCTCCACCTGTTCCCTACTCTCACTACAGAACAGTTTGATTTACCAGTAAACTTCTAAGTACTACATTTAGTCAATAAATCCAGACATTATTGTTTGGGAAAAGCATGTTGTTTTTAATTCATTAGGCTAATATTAAAAAATTTGTCTTTGTTACCTTTTAGCAAATAAAAATAGAAATACTTACACACAAACTCACTCTCATAAACATACACACACACACACACACACACACACACACACACACATGAAGGTGCCCATGGCTCCTAGACAGTTGCATAAAGTGAAATTGCTAAAGGGTCAGTAACACGAAGGAAAAAAGATGAATGGCATAACGTCAAACACTGTTTCCATATGAAATAGTTGTTGGTGCATTTTCTAAGTGTGTACCAGTAATAATTCACTTGTTTTGGTAGATTTCTCTTTTCTTCAATTTGGTGTGACCATGATATAAAGAGTATATAAATGTCTGAGGGATTGGGAGCTTTTCTCCCTGCAAGAAATAATTAAAACTAATATTTTTCACTCTTTTATGTTTTGGGCACTTTGTCCTTTTAGCTCATCACCTTTCAAGAAGTCAGCATTTCATAGCAGAATGCACAAACAAACAGACTCACACACGCACACATAAAGTTGCATGACTTTTATTTTATTTTCCTGTGCTCAACAGTGGCTTATAAAGCCACATTTATTGAAAGAAAAGTAAAGCAAGTACTTGTTACTGCAATGGAGTTACTTATATTAATTTAATCAATTTTTTTTTTGTATTTCCTTTTTTTATGACATCTAAACTGTCATATTTATTGAGTGCAAACAATATGGTGTCTGTTTAATTTTTCCCTCAATCCATGCTTCTTGGCTTAATATAACACTTAAAAGCCACAGATTGATACCAAGACTTCCTTGTATGTTAATACCCTGTTGGAGAATGCTTGTAGAGTATTGTCTGCGAGATCCATCCATTTTTAATCATCAGCAGCTTGACTGCTGTTTGTTGCAAAAAAGGAAGAAAAAAAATTATCCTTGTTTCCCGTCTTTTCTGACCTAGAGTAGTCCAAATACAGGCTTTGCTGTATTCTGTGCTTTTGGAAAGTTTCTGTGTTGCCCATTTCCTTTCTTGGATAAAGGGAGGCTACTTTGTTCACCAGTGGCAGTGAGGAGCTTAGAGCAGCCTATCTATCCCTGGAGGAGTGTTCCCAGCACAAGAATCTGGTAGTCTATTGGCCGTTTTGGGCCAATTTCTAGCTCTTTCAAGTCCCCCTGTATAAAACCTGCTTTGGCGTGGCTTTGTGCGATTTTGCGCATAGCACAGCATCGGGCAGCTTTGCTTAATTAGCTTTAAACCATTCTCGGCTCCACAAAGTCTGCTCTTCACTTTTTCTCTTAAAACCGATCTAGTTCTCATAATAAACACCCTATTCCTACTCTAAAGCCTGACACTTGCTCACTAAAGCAATTATATAAGTCAGCACTAAAAAATTAAAAGCACTACACCCTCACAAACTCCCCTTGAGTACCTTGTTCCCCATTGGCCCTTTTTTCAATTATAAAGGAATTCCCAATACTATTCTAGCATGTCCAAAGGTCAGTTGTCAATCTCCTCTCCAGTCCAGCTGGTGAATCTGGGACTCTTGAGGCAATGTTACAACTGCCTCATGTACACAGACAACCCTCTCCTCCTCACAACAAATTCCAACACATGTGAGAGATGCAACCATATAGCCAAACTGGAGGCTAAGCTCTCTCAACTCAGTACTGGCGTAACCAGTCAGGAGGAGAAGGAAACCACACTCACTACAATTCCAGTCTCACATAGACCTACCACGACAGCAAACCAAACACATAAATGCACAAAAATATACTCGGAGGCTCTAAATAAAAATCTGCCTAAGCAGCAGTGATGTCCAAAGCAGAAACCCAAGCAACCGCTACCCCAAATCAAAACACGTGCAACACATAGCTCACAAAGCCAGTGTGCCGAACAGTCACAGCCTTTAAGGCTAAACAACACACCTGATACACTTGTAATAGGTGACTCTATCGTCAGGTACACTGACGCCCCGCTCACCAGGCTGAACAAGGAGAAGGTCATGGTGAGCTGCCTGTTGGGCGCTAGGATCCGCCACATAACACAAGCACTCAGGTCACTCCAAGGCAAGTACAAATATGACTCAGTCTTTGTCCATGCTGGTGTGAATGACCTGAGACGTACCTCCCTGGACTACATGAAAAGAGACATACAGGAGCTCTCTGAGCATGTAGCCCAGGCCGGTATGACCCTGACCTTGAGTAGCATCTTACCCTCACCAAGAATGATGCCACAATATGAAGACATGATGATCAATTTCAACAATTGGCTTAAGTATTGGTGTCATTCAAAGGGGATCCAATGCCTGTTAGCCTGGGATGACATGCTCGACAAGCCACGATGCCTCGCTAGGGACAGCTTGCACCTGTCACCCCTGGGCTTTCAAATATTGGCAAAGGCTCTTGCCACCCCCATAGTGCCTTTTTTTAGGCAAGGCTCAAAAGGCAAACCCACCCCAATAGGTATTACAAGGGATAAGAAACTAAGAGTAAGGCAATTCAATGCCAGAAGTCTAAACCTCAAGATGCATGCACTCGAAACTCTCCTTAGCATGGAAAACATCGATATCTGTGCAGTAACAGAAACCTGTTTCAAGGCTCCCAAGAGCACCCCAGCACTACCAGGTTATACCTCATACCATGCTTTTCGGCCCCAAAACTTGGACAGAACCACAAAAGGAGGGGGAGTATCAACATTCGTCAAAAATGCCCACACCTCCAGGTTGGTGGCACAGCATGAAGCATCAGAGACTATCCATGTGCAACTAACAGTGGGAAAAACTGCCTTCCAGTTTATAGCCTGCTACAGACCACCCTCCCAAACCCAGGAACCCCACACGACCTTCCTGAGAACACTGGAAAATATGAAGGTCTCTCCAAACACCATTATATTGGGAGACGTCAACTACCCAAACATAGACTGGGAGCATTACTCTAGCTCCAACACCCTAGCCCAAAGGTTCCTAGAATTTATAAACTCAAATGCTATGGAACAACTTGTTACCACTCCCACAAGAGGGGAAACATACTGGACCTGATCATCACCAACATGGGGGTTCTATGCTCCAGACCAGAAGTGTATCCCTCACTGGTAAGATCAGACCATAAACTAATCTCTCTGGACATTCATATCCCAACCCCACCCCCTGCCCAGAAAACCACAGTGAAAAACTTCTCTAAAGCAAATTTCACACTCCTCAAAACTGAGGTGGAATCCTTCAACGTCCCTGGGCCTGTGGAAAATATGGCCCAGACCGCAGAATCATTTATAAATGCATTCTATGAACACCTTCAGGAATGCATGGATCATGCAATCCCAAATAAAACCAAGACCCAATCCTCTAAAGGCAGGCGTCCTGTCTGGTGGACCCCAGCCATAAACAAACTATATAATAGAAGGAGGAAGCTACTACATGATAGAGCAAAATCCCAAAAAGGGAAGGCATCTCTGATCAGTATTAGCAAAAAACTATGGGCACTCATAAAATCGTCTAAGGCCAGCTTCAAGAGAAAAATTGCACAGGACACTAAGGATAATCACAAGGCTTTCTTTAGTTATGTTAGGAACCTGGGTGGGAATTCCCAGATATGCTCAGAATTAGTCCAAAATGACAAAAAATACACCGAACCCACAGACATTGCCAACATCCTATCTGACAGGTTCAGTGCAAACCCCCCCCCCTCCCCACCAAAAGGACAAATATCATTCCCAGCAGAGTGCTGCCCCCCTGACATCTCAGATGCTCAGGTAAGAGCCGCCCTCTCCAAAGCAAAAAACACAGCATCAATGGGACCAGACAATGTCCCGGGCTGCATCCTACATGAACTCCAAGAAGAGCTAAACCCAAACATAAAACTACTGTTCAGTCTCAGCCTTACTACAGGATATGTACCCAAAGAGTGGCGTACAGCAACAGTGGTCCCTCTCCACAAAGGTGGTGCCTCAACGGATCCTGGAAACTATCGCCCCATAAGCCTGATTAGCTTGGTCTGCAAAGCTATGGAAAGGATCATCATGGACCTCATAAATAAAGATATTGGGGACCTACAGACACTGGATCCTACCCAGTTCGGCTTTGTTAAGGGCAGATCCTGCCTATTAAACCTGGTCAATTTCTTTGAAACAGTCACCAAGGCCATTGACGAGGGGAAGATGGTCCACACAGCCTACCTGGACCTTGCAAAAGCCTTCGATACAATACCCCACTCGGGCATTATAGATAAGCTCACCAGCTTAAATATAAACCCCTATGTCCCTAGATGGGCTGCAAACTGGCTCAAGGACAGAACCCACATGGATAGAATTGCTGGAGCCATGTCAGACTCCAAACCAGTTACAAGTGGCATCCCACAAGGCTCAGTCCTGGGACTTCTCTTGTTCGGTATTTATTTCTTGGAGGTACAGGCCAACAAGGAAGGACTGTAGCTGACCAAGTTCACAGATGACTGCAAACTAGGCACCATAATTGACTCTCCAGCTGACAAAAGCATCCTACAAAAGGGCCTCATAGAAACAGACAACTGGTGCCAGAACCATGGCCTCAAGTTAAACGCCAAAAAGTGTATAGTCATTCCCTTTGGCAAAAACAAAGTGCCCACAAATTACCACATAGGTGGTAATCCATTAAGTATGGAAGAAGTAATTAGGGACCTGGGGACCCAAGTTGATACAATCTCTCATTTGAAAACCACGTGGCCAAAGTGGTTAGAAAAACATTTTATATAGCCCACCTAATCATGAAGGGATTCACATCTAGATCAAGGAAGGTCATCGTGCCTCTTTACTCATCCCTCATCAGGCCCATAATTGAGTACAATGCCCCTTTTGGGATGTACCTTACCAGACATCTGCAGCAACTGGAAAGACCCCAAAATTACCTCACCAAGTGGATCAAAGGGCTCAAGCAGATGCCATATGCTGCCCGGTTAAAGAAACTCCAGCTCTACTCAGTGGCATACCGCCTGCTTAGAGGCAATCTGTGACTGACTTATAAAGCCATGTCCAACCCGGAATTAATGGACATACTGCACCTCAGAAAATCCGAATCCCATCAAGCTACGCGCTCGAGAGAACTGAACCTCAGCACTGAAATAAATAGGACATACTGGAGGGACAGATTCATAACCCAGAGGCTCTCTTCACTCTGGAATAAAATCCCAGTCCAGGTTAGGCAGAGTCCTTCATTGACTCTCTTCAAGAAGAATCTTGATGAGTGGATGGGAGATTGTAGATTTACCACGGGTATCACTTCTGTGTCACTGTTAGACAGAGCACAGTATGCTAACCTCGAAAAAGGGCATAGCAAAATTTAAAATGGGTGGCGAAAGCCAAACACACTCTGGCTAGGCTTATAAATGCCCAAGGGCAGATAGCCTAGTATGAACCTATGAACCTATGACTGATATAGATATGAACACAAGTGCTAGTAAAGGTTTGTACTAGTTTTCTATTTCAATTGTTTAACATCATGTTTACTTCTGTCCCCTACTTAACAGTTGAAGATATCTCTATTCTTTTCAATTTCACAACAGATAAAAAAAACATGCTGCCAAATAAGTAGCATTCTAAATATCACCTTCAATATCCCGTGTTCCATTGTAGCACAGTCCAAACTCCTTATGTGCAATTTGTACTTCTGATGCTGCATCTGACAATCACAGAGTTGGGCATCTTGATTGTGATCTGTCATTGACCAAAATCAATGAGAACCAAATAGTGACACTAGCAAGGCAGAGAAATGGAAAAATAAAATACAAAAATAAATAAATAATTAAAAAAATAATCTACAAAGGGACTGCGCATGTTTGCATAATGTAGCCAGGGACATGAATTGCAATAGAGTAAAATTATGATTAATCAAACTATTATACACCAGAGGAGCATTAGACTCAGATTAAATTAAGGGAGAAAGGTTAAGTGAATCCTGAAACAAACTTGACATTGCAAAAACAGACAAGTTGTGGTTAAAACATGTAATGTATATCCTGTTGTGGTACAAAAGCTAGAAAGCTGGCCAAGAATCAGATTGTTGAAGCAACTGCTGTCCGTGTGTTCCAATCAGACAATGAAGTACTACAATCAGATAAAGTGATGATTGATTATATTACGAGATAAAGCTGTAAACATATATTTCCATAGTCTGTAAGAAGTACTTGACAAATTGTTTTAGCCTAGAAGCTATAGTTATGATTACCTCCACAAATAAGGTTCATTAGGAGAGTAAACAATTAACCAATCATTATTAAGTTGCCATAAAAAAAAAACTCACCATAGCACTAAGACCTAGGTCCAATAGGGTCTGTTTCCACAATTACAGGAAATGTGATTTAGAGGCACATTAGCCACAATAAAGAAAAAACTCAATGTCAGCTAATTTGTATGTCTCTGAATCTCACAATGTTACATTTAGTGCTAATCAGTGCTCTACTGTTGTAATAACCTGTGACGGCCCACACATTGCATTATACTTGGTACCTCGCCTCACTCACTCAGCTACACACACGCACACATTCCAACATGCAGAAAAGCACCCACCCACCCACATGCACACACACACACACACACACACACACACACACACACACACACACACACACACACACACACACACACACACACACACACACACACACACACACCGACTCATACACACATTCCAACCCACACACACACCCACTTGCATATGCGTGCACACACACACACACACACACACACACACACACACACACACACACACACACACACACACACACCCACTCACACACACATGCACAGCACAGACACACACACACACACACACACACACACACACACACACACACACACACACACATCCACTCATACACACACTCACACTCACACACACACCCACTCGCATACGCGTGCATGCGCAAACACACACACACACACACACACACACGCACACACACACACGCACACACACACATGCACACACACTCGCACGCATGTGTATACACGCACACACACACACTCCCACCCACACACATACCCACTAGCACACACGTGCAAACACACACACACACACACACACACACACACACACACACACACACACACGCACTTCCACCCACACACACCCACTCACACACACGTGCACACACACAGACCCACTCACACACGTGTGCACACACACACACGCACACACACACACACACACACACACACACACACACACACACACACACACACACAAAGATCCCCATACCTTTTAATTGTTCCTTAGTTTGCAGAGCATCCCTGCTGCAACCTCTTACCATTTGTCCTACTTATAAATTATGGCTGATTACACATTAGAATTTCATTCTTCTTAGTGCTTAGAAAATGCATCATGATACTATACTGTTAGTTCTATTAACTTTTTAAGTTAATGAGAGTTATATCTGAAATTTCTCCTTGATGTCATCTATGTGTGTGTGTGTGCGTGCGTGTGTGCACGCGCGCGCGTGTGTGTGTTGTGTGTGTGTGTTGTGTGTGTGTGTTTGTGTGTGAGTGTGTGTGGGTTCCTCCTAGATTTGTCCAGAATGTTTCAGTTCATCTGTTTAGATGTTTAAAGATATGTCATCCTCCCACCCTCTTCCATCTTAGCTATACCTGATTTTACAGAAGGCTCCTGATTTTGCTTTTTATACCTGTCTTATCCCTTCTAAGTCATGTCACAAACCATTATAGTCAGTCAGCAATGCCAGTCATTACAGTTTCATACTCCTTATTGGTTATCATACATCAGAATGCAGCAGCTAATCCTTAACGAACTCTTCAGCTAATGTTGAGGGTTAAAGTTCTGTGTTATTAAGGAGCTGCTTTCAATACTACATGCTTGAAGCCATTTTCCCTCCTTTATCATAATTTCATTAAACGGACCTTGGATAATATTTAATAGTCTATCTGGTGTTTAGTGTTATTACAGAGGACCAAAGCTCTGCTTTGTTAAGGCACTGTTTTTTTTTGTGTTAAGAATATAGTATTCAATGCCTTTAACAACTTTAAAGAATATCTTTTATTTCTGGCATTCTGTCTGCCCATATATGCTTCATAATTCAAAACTGTTTCTCAATTATCTTGTTAAGTGACTTTAGCATAATATTTAAAGAGTATCTCTGGTGTCTAGTGTTCCCAAACAGTACTGCAGGATTTGGTCATTAGTATAGGGGAAATTTTAAGTATGCCCCCCCCCCACACACACACACACACACACACACACACACACACACACACACACATGCACTTACTCTCACTATTACCTGTCTGCTAAACTCACCAGCACTTACACCTAATGTGATCTCACTTATTGAAGGTATTAGCTAACACAATTTTTTCACCAGGTTAAATAACTCAGTCAGCTGATCTAATTCACCTCACTATGGTGATTTTTGAACAAACAAGTCATTTCATACTTAAAGTGAAAAACAACTGCCTGCTGCTTGGGGAAAACCAGGGGCCTATCTGCCCATGGACTCCTTGTTGGTCCAGTGGTAGTTGCAATAGCATGTTATGCAGGAGGTCTTGGGTCAGTGCTTTCCATTATTTATTTAAATATACTAAGTGATTTGCTAACTGTACATATGATTTATTTATTTATTTATTTATTATTTATTGACATTTGTTAACCGGGTTTGTCCAGCTGGGCCAGAGACCCTTTTTCAATAGAGACCCGTGGAGAAAAGCTCCAGTTACAGACAATTAAGGTATACATAGCAGTTTAGTTTATAACTCAAAAACAATTACTTTTAGCAGTACAATTCAAAGCAATTCACTGTGATAAGTTAAGAAGCATAATAGGGTAAGATCAGTAACACAAAAAGTACTATACTTCAATATAATTTTTTTTTATATGAAAACTGCCCATTCATGTCAAGCGAAGCTCCTTATTGGCTCTCTTTAAGAAAACTCTTGACGACTGGATGGGAAATAGAAAATTCACCCCAGGGATCACTTCTGTGGTACTGCTTGACAGGGGCACAGGAAAATAATTTTCTTGGGTGGCGAAAGCCAGAGAAACTTTATGGCTAGGCTTATATAGGCCCCAGGGCCGATAGCCAAGTACCTACCTATGAAACTACCTATGAACCCATCTGCAATCATCATAGTCCACGGGGACTCCTGTCTGATCTCGTCTGTCAACCTGTCCATCACCATTGCAAATAAGAAAGGGCTCAGAGCTGATCCTTGATGTAATCCCACCTCCACCTTAAATGCATCCCTCACTCCCACCGCAGACCTCACCGCTGTCACACTACCCTCATACATATCCTGTACAATTCTTACATACTTTTCTGACACTGCTGACTTCCTCATTCAGTACCACAACTCCTCTCTAGGCACCCTGTCATATGCTTTCTGTAAGTCTAAAAAACACAATACAATTCCTTCTGACCTTCTCTGTACTTCTCCATCAACACTGTCAGAGCAAACATCACATCTGTTGTGCTTTTTCCCGGCTTGAAACCATACTGTTGATGTACTGTAATGCTGCACTCATCTGTAGCAAAGCCACAACTGTGGCTACTGACATTACATCTCTCACAACTATGTAGGTCCCTCTGGTATACCACCAAGGCAGCAGTCTGTAGCTGGTGAGTATGATTTATTTTCATGCTTGCATATACACCAGTCATGTAATAGCTATGGTATATTCCTTGCACACATCTAACACACCTACCCACAATGCATGCCATACATGTCCACATATTGTTGCTGTTAACTGCACTGCATCACAGTGATGACCATGATGGTGTATCCTGCAATATAACTAACATCCTGTCATTGTGAAATATGTCCACAGGGATGAACATAATGGTGGGACACATGGCCTACAGTAGGGACATGTGTGAAACATCACCCTGATACAGTGCTGCAACAGTGTATATACCATTATTAAAATGGCAACTGTTACAGATCTACACTATGGCATATCATAATACTGTGGTTCACAACCCTTACAACCTGCAATGTGGTCCTAACATAAGCAATGAGTGAGTAATACGGAATCGTAGGTTAAGGCAGCACATATGGGAATACATACCTTCACAAACACTTAAAGCATATGTGTGCACACACTCCAGATAAAATATAATGGAAGCAGTTGTTGAGGTACTGACTGCATGCAGTTGTCATGAAAATGCACCTTTCAGCAAGTACAAGTCCCCAATGTCACACCACATATTGGTCTGCTGTACAAGACATTTGGCCATCAAATGTGCACACTTACCTGCAACAGAGGCAGGTGTGGCTTGCACACATCTTACATGACATGGCATGGGCCCCATACCCAACAGGTAGCACCCACGAGTTGGACATGTAGCCATACCTCACCATTGCATATGCCATGGCAAACAGTGCAGAAAGTTATTTATGTGGCAATGGTGTATGGGACAGGAATGACGTAGGAAATAAACAGATGGCCATCCAAGACAAATGATGTCACATATAGCAAACTGGTCATATGGGCTGCCCAGTAACATGCCACAACACTGTGGGGGTTGCAGGAATGTCCAGCAAGTACCAGCTTTGCAGTACCCATGTCAGTAATTGCCTGGACTTTGCAAGCATGTGGCCTATGGGTTAGGGTAATTAGATGTGACAGTTGTACCACAGGAAACATCAGCCCGGCTTCTCTATAGGTAGTGTATGCATAACAGAAGAGGTTCCAAACAGTCATGCAATGCAATGTGTACTGGTGTATTATAACCACATTGGAAACCTACAGACCATATCATGTAAGATACAGGTGCTGTACAACCAACGCCTCACTCCACCTCAGGCCCATGATCCCCATCTGTATTGTGCCAGTGCCAGTGTACATCTGTATGTTTGCCATTCATTAGCTGGGACTAGGCTTTTACATGTGGTGTTCAGTGTTTGGGACACTGCAAACTGACACACATGTTTAGGCCATGGTTGTCAAGCATCTGCAAAAAGGCTAAAGGTGGGGAGGGGGTGTCATCATGACACACCAGTGCACTGCAGTAGAGATCCTAAGGATGCTATGAATGGCTGTATCTGCACACGGTCAGGTTCAGGAACTGTGGCAGAAGTAACCCTGACTCCACAGCAATAGTGATGGCAGTGTGTGAACTCCAAGGGATGTGTACATGAGTTGACTTTGCAATCATGCAGAGTTGGGGGACATGTGTAGGGCAGACTGACCATATACTGGCAAATGCAGATGGTCCATGCTAGTATACCCCTGCCAGGAATAGTGACTGCTGTAATACACATAACAATAGGTGCAACAAACCATCATGATAAGGGCGTGCACACATATGCACCCACAAAGTGTATGCATCGTGGGCAGCATCTGCACACCTAACACATTTGTTAGACACTGCATGTGAATGTACAGGACATATGTCACATATCAGGCTCATGTAATGTTAACATATGTAGTGATGTGGTCCAATGGCATATGAAGGAAAAGTGTGTCATATCAATAAGGGTGTGTACACTCCCCATAGCCATGGTAAGGTTTGACGGTTGTCAGTGTAATAGTATCATATTGGTCATACATGCACCACTGATGTTGAGATCTGTAAATCAGACATCAGGCATTCACAAATGATATCTGGCCACATATCATCCCAGGTATGTGTCGGACAAACGCATAGGTGCTGTGAGCATTAGAGCAGACATAACTGACACAGTAATACACATTCAGCAATGGTTTGTACACTTGTGAGGTTTGGTGCACAATACATGGCAGGGTGCAGAAGAGGTGCACAGCAATACTGTGTACATGGGTGCAGTGTTTTCCAGGGGAAGGGATATCACCTACTAACACAGCCCATACATCACACATATGTATACTGTTGCTAGCATGGATTAACTATAGCTGCACTGCATGCTGTTGAGTACCATCTGTTATGCATGTTGACAGATGGGTAATGGGAGGTCTATGTATACTATCTTTCAGCAACCTCACCTGTAGATGTGTGTGTGTGTGTGTGTGTGTGTGTGGGGGGGGGGTATTTTGTCTGTAAGTGCAATCTGGTGGAGTGGTGGGGGGTTGATTCATGTAGGATGTGTGTGTGCGCATTGTCTGTGTGTTTGTGTGGGTGTCCATGTATGCACATGTGATTGTTGGGTTGTTCATACATCAGTACTTCCCTTTGGAATTGTGCAGTACATGGACATGGACTGACACATGAGACACCAGGAATACTTGTCTGATATGTAATCACAGGACAGCTGATAGTATAATAAGGTCTGTAGCATGGAACATGCATTGGGAGGGAACCTAGACACCAGTTATACCTTTAAAATTGCAATCAGCAGAAAGGTGAATGACAACCCACATATGCAGCATTACAGATGGATTGGGGAATTACTAGACAACACTAGGGAGTGTATCCATATATTACTGTTGTCCACATGATAAGTTGATTGAGCAGCACATCTGGCATGTAGTGAACAATAGCTACATATGACACTCTAGTGTGTGACATTATTGAGTGAACGTAGTAGCCCCTAACATATGGGGGCCATGCTCACTATGTCTGGACATACCCAGGCTGAACACTGGATGACAGCAGTGAGGCCTTGTAAAACCTACTCCACTCAAGTGAAGGAGGTAGTGGAGTAGGCATTTAGAGAAATGATACACTAATGAGTGGCATTAATGAGTGTATGTTATCAAGTGTGATGCAGGATGGGGAACTTACGTGAATACCCTTAAGACTGTCTGTAAACTCAGGGACAGGTAGGTATTATGGTGGAATTTCAGGGTATTTGTGTGTGTGTGTGTGTGTGTGTGTGTGTGTGTGTGTGTGTGTGTGTGTGTGTGTGTGCATATATGAGTGTACTGTTATGCAATGCCATGCACATCTTAAAGTGTGTTTCTTGTTTTGCCCTCACAGGTGGCGAGGTGTGTCAGGGCCCTCCTGCATGCAATCTGATGTTGGTTTCCATACAGACACCAAAGATGATGATAGGACTGTTGAGGCACAGGCGAGGTTGTCAGAGGCCGAAACTGCACCATCATTTGACATTCCCCTGTTATCCACCCCAACCGTGTACACAGTCACAGTCTATAGATACCCCATCACCAGTAGCCATAGCAGAGGGACAGTTGGCGGTTGGTGGCAGTGCACAGGAGAGTTTAGTATCTATACCTACTGTGTCTGGACACAGCAGGCATAGCCAGATTTCTGGCAGGGTACCAAATAGGCAGATGTACTGGGGTGCCTGTGGGAGGGCTGCTGGTCATCATGCCCCTGGCAGAAAAGCCACAACTGGTGCCACCAGGTGCATGTTACAGACTGTCATGGGTATGCAGGCACATATGGAACTCTACACCAGACAGGGCCTGAGACTGCAGAGGGCTGCTCTCACATCTGTAAGCAACAACATCCATGAACTTGCAAATGCCCTCCGTAATTATACCAAGGTAATGGATAGATGGTTGGGTGAGACGGTGGGCCTCATCAACTGTGGATTGTCCATGCTAGAACAAGTGGTGGGAGTGGGGCGATGGCTGTGTGGACATAGGCCAGCAATACCAACAGCTGGCAGTCAATGTGGACGTGCAAGGACAGCACTGCAGGGGGGGCTCTGTACACTCCACACCACAGCAAGCCACGTGCACGATGCCCTGGCCAGTCCCAAGAGGGACCTGGTTTCAGCTGACATATGTCATCATCAGGAGAGAGTAGCACATTGAGGCCTGTATCTGGACATGCCCATGGAATCCCTGGCAGGCACATTCCACGTGCCCATGGCCATAGGCAGTGAAATGCACACTCTTCCAAGTATGGTCTGCAGCTATCCAAGAAACACCTGTATAGGGCAGCCACATGGCAGAACTGTGTGCATGCATACCCACACACTATACAAACACACCTAGGGCAACCCCATACCTACACACACCACATCACCACGCCCATATCATCAAATTGGACGCCACACCCACACACATTGTGTCAAACATATTGCCCACCCGTGGCCTCTAGCAAACCAACAATGCACCCTGTGCCTATGATGATACCTGTGCCACATCCCTGTATCCATAACATCGATGCAGAGACAGGCTAATATGGTTCTGATGCATACGGTGACTGTACTACAGTGTACCAATGTACTGCTGTGTAACATATTGTCAGCAGTAATATTTAATGCTTACATGTCAGGTAGTGTAGCTGTCCAGCCATGATGCATTATAGCTGTTAGTAACACTGAGTGATTGTGGTCTCCATAATGTTATCCATTAGTGTTGTAGGTGTACATGTGTCAGCAAGAGGATGGTCTGCAGTCATATTCCACAAGGGGTATGGCACTCTGGTGAAACCATGGTTGTGACATATCCTGGGTACAGTTGACCACATGCCACAGGTCTGTATAACAGTTGCTGCCTATGTCACATGGACAGGTGACCCCCTGGGACATGTATGATCGGCAACTTGATGTAGATCCCTCCACATACATACACACTTGGCAACACTGGGACTAGACCACTACCTAGGTATGTAGTGCTACTGATCTGTGTGGCTTTCATTGCACACACCATGCAGCATTTAGGATGAGGTGTGTTACAGGTTACATGTTATATGCAGAACATCATAAGGCATGTACAGTATGGTAATGGGGATGTAATGGTTGTAAATGGACAATACATAGTGTGACATTCCATCATATACACATTAACAGACACATGACAGGCAGACACACATCCAAGATACCTGGGCATGTCAGTGCTAACTAACATGTCAGTGTGTCCAATGTGTTACAGGTAGACTGCACACAACACATGCATAACTAGGCTGGATTGTGTTATTGGTTACCTGTATGGTTGATGGTGACAGTGGTGATCATACAGTGGTACATGGGACATGTACCAGGGGTACCATGGTGTAATGACAGTGTACACAGCACCCACACCCCACTGTGGATATTGCACACACTGGAACCCTGATGACAATCTGACATACCCACCATCACACTTTGACCATGACTGTGATATAACCCATTGTACATCCCAAATATGGTACTACAGGGATATGCATCTAATGCACATGCCACAGGCATAGTAGAGTGATGCATTGTTATGCTTCACCTATAGGCAACAACATCACTATCCATAATAATGTGTGGCAATGCATATTGTAGTAGGAGTATGTGGCCTCAGAATGCTGTACCCTACAGATATACACACATGCACACATACACACACTTGCCAGAACTCAGTGGGAATCCCATACCTGTCAACCCATTTGTACAACAGTGTTGTGCTGGCACTGCAAGTCTCAGGTAGCCATTAGGGAGTGGAGCATAACAGGGTACATGTAATGTCCAGTACAGCAGCAGCCACGTCTAACTATGGCAATGGGTGTTGCAGTGGGTGTGAAGGCCCTCATGGTATTCTCAACTACAGGTGTACTAACACTCGGACACTGATATCCTCAGTAATGCACATATACACATTTGACAGTACTGTAATATAATAATATGTATGCCATTACTACATGTTGGCAGCCCTCACTGGCATGTGCTATACAGACAGTAGTCTACAGTTACTGTCCACATGTCAGATCATTATCCAGTAGGGGATATATACTGTGACACAGCTCACACACCAGGAACATGACAGTGAGGCTTCAGAGTCCATCTATGCATGCAGGGGTGCCTGTTGCCAGTACTACAATTAGCAATCTACCCTTGTGAGGGAAAGCATTATCAGCAGTAGTAACTGCATAATACACTAC
>NC_056733.1:1717883393-1718080893 GCF_019279795.1 Protopterus annectens | reverse complement strand
GCAACCACAGAATGCCCAGGTTATATCCTCAGAAATAACCCCTACAATACATAACATGTCTAGCAGTCTGATATCTGACTGGCTTGTTATCAGGTATGATGTTAATAAGTAATGGTGTACAGAACATATGTACCTCTTACTGCATGACATATGTACAAAGGTTGACAGACTTGTGGCCGGAGCCACAAACACTGGGCCAATATTGATATGTTGCTGTGATACCCTCATACATTTACTGTTGTAACAGGGTTTGTTGTGACATATTTCCTATGAGGGATATGAAGTCAGTAACTCTCATGGCTGTCACCATGTACTGCCTGCAATCCTTAGACTATGCTCCTGCAGTTATAAGATAGGTGATCTGTGAGTAACACAAGAAATATAAGACTCCAAACACTGCACCGTCTGCAGATAACCCTACAGGTGGGAGTTTCCTCAAACATAACACTTTCATGACAGGTATTAAGTCATCTAGACCAGCCATATCCACACACACCCTGTTAAACCAACATTACTCCAAATGCAGAAGAGCAACACTTGCATTCTGTAGTCATGTCTGGCACAACCCCCTCCTGTTTGTTGGCCTGTCTCCACAGTGTATGTTGTTGGAGGTAAATCCCAATACCATCTAAAATGCTGTTTGCCAAACACCGACATGAGGTCCTGCTCACAGTGAATGAACAGGCTCAACACCCACATAATGTTCCTAGATATAGGAGTGTGTTTCCATTCAGCTGGCTATGGGAATGTTACCACAGCTGTTCCACATGCAAGCAGTTAGTGAGGAACTGCAATTTGTGCAGAGGCCATCAGCTGATCATGAGCATCACTTACAAAATACATGCTGCTGCCTAAGCAAAGCAGGTGCACTTCTCCACATCCACCAGAGACGGAGTGAGAGAGACAGAAAGAGACAAAGTAAGATAGGGAGAGGATGGAAGAGTAAAACCTAGGCATTTTTGTGTCACACACTTAACAGTATGGGGTTTCAAACCCCTGCCTGACTATGTATTGCTATCATATGTCTATGCAGTTATTGCATGTGCCACAGCACTTACATGTTGAGGAGCTAGCCAAAGGTATATCTGATGGTGAGTGACATTGACAACAATGATATAGGAGGGATAAGGTAGGTGTAGTACACGTGCCTGTCCACATGAGCAGGTGTCAATGTCAACACAGCCACACTCTCTCAGGGACTCACACACATTAACACAGTTGGCAGGGTCAGGATTAGAACTCCTAACTAGCTAGTTTGCCACAATACAGTAATACAGAAGTATCACATGCACCACAGGTGTTGTGAGGATGATATATGAGCAAAGGGTATGTGAATATGTCTGACATCAGACGGCATGCTTCAGTAGGCCAATGGGAGGTGTAGTGAGTGTGAATGGGATCAAAATCATTATACTCCACACACACAGACACAGGTTGCCAGTACTGACATGCATGGGTGCATTGCTTCATAGGTGTGTAGTGGTTGACTGTGCCAGAAGGCTGTACAAGGCTAGGTAAAGGGTATACCTTGGCATCAGGCCATATGATAATGGTCTGCAGTGTGGCTCAGGTGGTGTAGTGTCTGGATTGGCACACACAGGTGAGCATTGCATTCACCATCCAGTCATCTGGGTTACTATTGTGGGTGGCCATTGCTCTGCAATGCTTTCCATATATGTATTCTATAGTCCATGACATGGATGGTGGCTGGGATGTGCACACATCCCATATCCATGTTCAGTGACATGTGGATGTGTATCTGGGGTATATGGGGCACGTTGTGTACACAGATTGCTAGAATCAGATGTGCCCTTCCTGGCCTCATGTGGTGGGAACTGGCAATGGACACCAGGTTGACCCTGCACCTACATTGACAGCATTGTATAAATATTTCCTGGTGTCAGTGGCATCTGTCCATACAGGGCATGTGTTTAAGGCATGGTATGTCCTTTGTGGGTTACATTTGATGGCACTACAGTTGTTGCAGGCATCCAGCGGGGAACATAGTGAAGGAGCACTGTCTGCAATTATGTCCCTATTGTACTGATGGGACATAATGCCATGCCCTCTGTAGTCCACTGCAATCACACCATGGTTACTATCTGTGGGCAATATGTGGGAACTACCAACAAAGTGGCTGTTGCCTAGCTAAGTGTGTTTGTGTATGAGACATGGGTTAATAGTGTTGTCTGCATAATAGAAGGGTTGCCTAAATTGTTCACCAGGCCTTGATGTGACAAGTAGGGTTATAAATTGTCAACCCCAGCCTCTCTGCTGTTTGACATCTGTTATCCTTGTAAGGTGGATATTGTGACATTTAATAGGCCCACCATATAAGAAATTTGCAAAACCCGCTCCACAATGACTACAGTTGTTACACACTCACAGCCACGTCCACACAAGATACGATTGACAAACACAGACAGACAGACAGACACACACACACACACACACACACACACACACACACACGCACACACGCACACACGCACACACGCACACACACACACACACACACACACACACACTGAGTCTTACAGTTGTCATGTCTGGGATTGGCACTCCTACCTAGCTAGTACATCACACTACAGCATTACACAGTTATAGCATGTGCCACGGAGATTACTGGGTTACTCCTTCCCCAACGGTGTATTGCAAAGTGAATGACATCAGCAGGCTTGCCATTGAAGGGCAATGGAGGTTTTGGTGAATGTGAATGGCCTCAAAAGCATTGCTCCCTACACAGATAAAAAAACACAGACACAAACATCCACACTTGCCATGTCTGGGAATAGAACTCCTACCTAACTAGTTTATCACGCTAAAGCATTATGCAGTAATAGGATGCACCAAGAAGATTACTGGGCTACTACTTCCCCAAAGGTGTATTTCAAAGTGCCGTTGAAGAAGACAACTTGTAATCTGTATTTCAAAGTGAATGACATCAGCAGGCATGCCAAAGTAAGGCATTTGAAATTGTTTTGAGTGTGACTGGCCTAAAAAGCATTGATCCCTACACAGACAAACACACACACAGTTGCCACTTCTGGTATTAGAAGTCCTACCTAACTAATACATCACACGACAGCATTATGCAGTTATAGGACACACCACAGAGATTAATGGGCTACTATGTCCCCAAAGGTGTATTTCAAGATGAAGACATCAGCAGGCTTGCCATAGTAGGGCAATGGGGAGGGCAGTGCATGTGTGCATGGACCATAACCTATTCATCTAGTGGCAGACACACCACACTCAAGCACACACAGGTTTATTTTCCACAGGTACGTGTATACAACTGCTAAATGACTACTGACTTGTACAGTCAGGTTGCACAGTTAGCAGTAGCACCACAGACACTATAATGCTGAGGGATTCCAGTGGCAAATGTCTTTGGTGATTGACATTTGCACATCATGTGGTTTTAGCCAATTGGATGGAACTGTGCTGGGTGGGACAGGCTTCATGATGGAAGGCTCTTTGTCACTGTCATTCTCTTCCACACATCTATGTATGTGTACTTTTGGCCTATTATAGTGTGTTGTCCTTGGATATATGTGTATATTCCTATTCAATGTGTGTGCAAAGCATGACTGGTGCATACTGAGGAGTGTATGCACTAACATCTGTGACTGTCAGATATGTATGGTCCACTGTTGTTGCCAGACATGGGGTTAATTTCTTTGTTTGTGAGCATGCCCATTATGACCTTTCAGTATTTTGTTGTCTGACATGGACTTCATTTCTTTAAGTGTGGGAGCATGCCCAGTATGACCTTCTGTACTGAATGTGTGAATCCATTCCAAGTAGATTGTACTCTAGTGCAGACTTTTGTTTTCTACACCTACAGCTAGCAAACTGTTTCTGCAGGATTTCTGTAAATCAGTTGACAATATGGGGTCAAAATGGGCAAAGGATAGTGGGTTACTGTATGTAATTGTGTCTGTGCTGCTTCTGCTACATGGCCCTGGTGTTAGCAGAGATATACAGACATATGTACTGTTATACACTGTATTGTCTTATGTCATCAAGTACTGTCAGGTAGACATATTTGCTTGCAGTGATGTCCTGGGGAACACAGGGTGAATTCAGCTGTGTCCAGTATTGTAGTCAGCAGTCTACATATTCATGCACACTCATGCTATTCTGGAGGGGGATCTGCAGACACTTGCTGTTGGGTCTGTGTAAATGGTTCAGCACCTTGGTACAGTGGTGGCAGAGGATCCAGTGCTTGTACATCCATCGACGTGTTAGTATGGTCATATCTTGCAGTGGTGATACCTCACAGCTGTACAGATTCACACAGGTTATTCAGAGGGAGGGGTCATAATTCTAGACATTGCCCCTACACATTGTGGTTTACGAGCAGGTTTGTAGCCACCCTTTCTTGTGTTTGCAGCCAGGGATAGTATGTGCACACGACTGAGTTTCGGGCTTCACACTCTCCATGCTGCCCATGCTCCCACCCCGCCTCTGTTATTCTATCCTCTTCCATACATTATGTGAACATTTTCTGATATTTTCTCTATAGTTATCACCTCATCACAGCAGTAATCTGGTGTTGGTCCACAGTTCATGCAGTTGGACATGGTGGACATGTTACTGTGATTTGTCCACATGGCCTTGCATTTGGGTTCTGTGGACTGTGTTATGTTGTTATTTCGGAGTCCATAACATAACTTACATTGGCAGTACGGGTGAGACACAGGCCTTTGGCAGAGGACTGTAAGCCATTTTGTAGTGATGCAGTCCAGCTGTATCAAGCCGTTGCATTCTGACAGTCCTACAGTCCCAGACTGCAATACACTATATTCCCCTGGGGTGACAAGGTAGGTGTGCAAGGTGTTCATGCCAATACTTTCTGTCAATATTGATCCAGTGGTGTGGATGCTGGCAGGGTGCTGCTTACAGCTAGGGACACACGTGCATGAGGCACCTGCTCTGCATGCTGCTTTGTTTCGCTATTGCCATACACAGGTGGGGGTCATATTGTACTCATTCCCAACAGCAGGGATAAGACCGGAGAAGTACCTGTGGGTGGTGGTTGGGTGAGCTGGATACATGTGTGTTATGGACACTACTTGCATCTGACTCACATATATGCATGGGGCATTCTACTTATGCTGGCTTGTGCAGGGACATCAGCTGTTTCTCAATACATCATTCCTATGATCTTTGTGGTCTGCCAGTGTTTGGCCAGATGACATCGGTATTCCCTACTACAGGCCCAGATAATGTGCTACAAACCTGTATGTACAATTCCAAGGGTGTGTCCATTTGACAGTTACATATTATGTACTGTGTGTCTGGGGTACTTCACCCTGTGTACTGTTTGTATATCTGGGCCGACAGTCATGCCATCTCCATCTTTCAGATGGTGACACATATTACTTCCAAGCATTTACAATGGCTTACTGCTGGAATGTGTTATACTGGGAAGCATTGTGTTTGGCGCTGCAGTTGTGAGAACTTGGCCCTGTCATCAGCAATACTAGGCAGTGGCCACCAGGACAAACCTCACCATGCATACATACAGACCACTCTCACACAATATACAACACACACCAATCTAACACACGTAGATCTGCATATTGTACACATGCTACAATCTATCCTGCTACCTTGGCCAGCACAGGTAATCTGTGCTCCACTGTTATTATACCTCCACATACATGTTGCTACATTTCTACATAGGATTGAGGGGGCACACCTGTGTGTTACTACATGTCTACATAGGATTGGGGGCACATATTACTGTTACTATATTTCTACATAGTAATGGGGGCACACCTGACTGTTACTACGTGTCTACAAAGGATGGGGGGGCACACCTGACTGTTACTACATTTCTACATAGTATTGGGGGGTACACCTGACTGTTACTATGTGTCTACATAGGATTGGGGGGCACAACTGACTGTTACTACATTTCTACATAGGATTGGGGGGCACACCTGACTGCTACTACGTGTCTACATAGGATTGGTGGGGGCACGCCAGACTGTTGCTACATTTCTATGCAGGATTGGGGGGGCACACCTGACACTTGTACACATTTGCTATGACTGTACTGGTATGTCAGGTACTCCATTTCATTCTGTATTTTAACTTATCATGGTGACTAGAGGCATATCAGTGTACTACAGGTCTTAGGTTTGATTGACCTACATTTGAGTTTCCGACTTCTTACCCTTCAGAACTAACATCCCACTGCCTGACCTGTTGTAGTCTGTCTGTGTAGGCCTAGGGGGTACTCATAGCCATTAATCAGAGGCCTTAGCACAGCCTTTGTTTATGTTTGTCTACACCTGTCCTGCTGGCTGAGACTGTTGTTGGGTATGTGAGCCTCCCTGACTGCCATGTGTGTGTCATATGGACACACATGTAGCCCAGCATATTTCCTGCAGTGGGTTTTGTCACCTTGTCTAGTACTGGCTACTATGGTGACACCAGTATTTGTTACAGAGCTCATGCTGCCACTATAGGTGTCTACTATCTGCTGGCATCCCATTCAGCCACCCGATTCCCTTGCATGCTCATATCCATACCATAGATACAAGTAACAACACATACTACTCCATTCAGCAATCGGTAGGAAGAGTGACTTACCTTGTGGCTGTGCCAGTATTGAGGATGGTGCTGGAGGGCTGCCTATGCTGGATTCACATTGTATACTCCCTCTACATTGTCAAGCACAGGTAGTGTCATGTTTGGCATCCCTTTTACTGTATGTGCGAGTCAGAGAGAGGTGTCATTCCCAGGGTCTCTACTGTGTCAGTGTATGTGCTATGCATTGCCTCTTTGCCAAGCCCAGAGCACACTGGGCACACCTTCTTCTGTCTACTGGGGCAGGCTCAGGTTGTTCCTCTTCCAAGTCACTCTGTGCCTGTGCAGGCCTTGACAATGGTGGGGGGCTATGTGGCCCTGCCCTGTGCTGTTCCTGCTGCAGCTGTTTCCGCAGGATCATATTGTGTAGCATGGCACATACGATGACAATTTGGGTACATGTAGCTGATGAGTACTGCAAGGCTCCACTGGATGTGTCCAGGCACTGGAACCATGACTTGAACATCCCAAACACATGCTCTATTCTTATTCTGGTCTGTGCATGTGCCTCATTATGGAGTTCTTGTTCGGGTGTGTGTGCATTTCTGATGGGTGTCATCAGCCATGGCTCAAGTGCATAACCAGCATTCCCCTCTAGGTGACCATAAGGGATTTCCCCATTGGCAAATCTCTGGTACAGCTGCATCAGATGCCAGATGAGGGAGTCATGCTAGCTTCCAGGGCAGCCAGCGCACTCATTCATTATAATGCCCTGAGCATCACACACGACCTGGCAGTTGATGGAGGGATGCCCTTTCAGTTGATGTAGACCCTACCCTGCTCACCGAGTGGTGCTTTGATGAATATGTGCATGCAGTCTATGGCACCCACTACCTCAGGGTATTCTGCTATTTGGTGGAAGAGATGCATATTGCTGGCCAACACCTCATGGGTGTTAGGGAAATATATGTGTTCACTGGCATGTGCAGATATGGCATCCAGGAACTGGTGGAGTACCCTGGATGCTGATGCCTGTGAGATCCCCATGACATCCCCAGTTGGCCTTTGGAAGGTACCTGTGGCTAGTATTCTTAGGCCTACACATACCTTGGTATTCACTGGGATGGGTGTTAGTTCTGTGTGTGGCAGGCGTGGCTGGCACAGCTCAACAATTTGCTGTAGGAGGTCCCTGTCTACCCTATAGCGCTCCACTATCTCCAGGTCATGTAGCCCCTGGTAGGTTACCCTGGGTCTGTACACTCTTCTCCATCTCCTCACTGTGGGTTGGTCGATAGTGTTCTCATCCTCACCACCCTCAACCTTTTCCACATGTTGATGTATGATAGCTGCTGCAGCCCCTATCATTTTGTTGCTTTTGTTTTGACATTTCCCTGCTTTCTATACGCCAGTGGTGTAGAGTAAGTGGGAAAAGCCAGAGAGAAAGGTGTTTGCATAGTTTATAGTAGTGTTCTTGGCTGGGCTGGGCTGCTGCCTGTGTAATTGGCTGATTCTGATACATTTCACCTGCCAGCTATGCTAGTTCTCCTTGATTACCTTACTACTGCTGTTTTCCCTTCCCATTGTCTTCCTGTTTAAGCCCAGGGGTGTGCCATGCAAACACAGTGCTCAAATGTACACAGAGCTACTATTTCCTGGTTTACTTTTTTTTCCCTTTAAAACACGGTGTGCGGGGCACACACCCACTTAGGCAATTTAAAGAGTGCAAGGCAGACGCATACACACCCCCTTGCTTAGCTCTTCTAAACTAAGGGCAAACCTAAGCCACAGAGCTCCAGTAAGCTTACTGTATGCCACACCCTCCTATGGTGTCAGCTTACTCTTAGGCTTGAATCATGCTATTCCTGCACTTACACTGTTGGGTGCTGGCTATTATTGAGGGGAAATCTGGGATTCAGTATCATTCTCCTCATTTGCATAGGATTGCCTGCTAATGCATAGTTACAGGTCCTACATTGCGCCTTCCCCCTTAGCAACCACTATTCACTGGCCATGTTGTCTTCTGCCTGCCATTCAGTATAATGGCAAAATAGTGATTTTGTTTAGAATGCTTATTTCAGTTTTTTTCGGCCCGATCCCATTTGCACGCCGCTGCCCTACGCTTAAACAGCTGAAATCGACTAAAAAAAAAATAAAAGAATTTTTTTTTTTTGCCAACTGTTTTCCATGCCAATGGCCATATATTTGGCCATTGGCATGCTTTACACATGCTATTTATTTGGAGCTGTCAAGGCTTCGTTTTGTAGTTTGCAGAAATGTACTCTGTTACTAACCAAGTACATTTCTGCACACTACACTAGTCTTGCACGGCTGGCTGACAGCTTCCTGGATCACAAATTCACCTCATTTGCATGGTTTTCACCTGCAAATGGGGCAATTTGAATACAGGAGCTGTGTCCATGTCGGAATAGTGCAGGAGCACTTGTGCACGTCCCTGGAGCTTATTCCTGGATTGCAAGGTGGCCATATTGCCTCCAGGAGTTCCTGCACTATTCCTGCACACTGTGCAGGGCTTGCTAACTCCAAGGGAGTTAGTGTTCCAGCAGATAAATATTGGGATTTTTTACTCATTTTTCATTAGCATGTTTATTTGGTTGAGGTGACCCTGTGTAACAGCTGTCAATCATACCATATTACTTTTCCCCTAATTTTCTCACACTGGGATATAATAGATGATACAGGGTAGAACCACAGTCCAAAGTATTTAAATTCTGTAAACTACAGAACAATTGAAGAAAACAGTCATTATATATCAAGCTGGGGTATTTTTCAGCCTTAGAATGGAACTGAAGAGTTAACTGGTAATTTTTGTGGTGGTAAAGCAGGTGTGGAACTAAGGTTGTCTGATCACAAGTGTGAACACTATATTTAAGGGATCTAAATTAGTACTATAGGCTGTGAGGTCACCTGCATATAGGACTTCATGCCTTTTTAAATTATACATGAGCTACTGAATTTATGAATAGAGTTAAATAGTCACATATTTCAACCCATACTATAGCAAGGGGTTCAGGAGGGATCACAATGTCTTATATAACAGAGCCATCTGTGAATCTTTTTTCAATCTTGTCAGTGCATTCATGTAATACTGAAGTCAACTTTTTATGCTGGGAATCACCTAAATGCTTTAGGGATCATGTAGCAAGCCATCAGTTAGGTAGGAATGTACATCAACTGCAGTGCTGTATTCCTTAAATACTTGAAATCTTAGATCAGCATTTATACGACAATATTACAGTTTGTGCCAGTTAGATTTTCATAGAGCATAGGCTTTGTGATGTCTGAGTACTTACCTATAAGAAAACCTTTACATAAACAGACAAGAAGAGTTCCTGTCACAGTACAGACATAAATAGTTTAATATGTTGAACTACAGAATAAATGTTTACATATACTGGGGCTTGCAAAAACAAGGTGGTAAATATTGAAAACACTGAGCTTGTTTCAATTGCATGATCCTAAAGATAAGGGTCAACAGATTATGCCTACTGGTGCCAGTTTCTACACCATGGTATTTTACAACCACATGTTTACACTACTGCTGCGTTTCACAGATTGACCAGGTTGGAACTGTTTCTACTATACTTCATTTTGTAATAATACAAGTCTTGCCGGAGCACTTTACATGAGCTATTAATGTAGATAGAAGCTGCTACAGAAGTAAACAGTTTCCAATGGTTATAACTGAAGTAATGCAAATAAAATATTTCAGCATTATTAGCAGAGTAATTTGTGTGCAGGAGAACCTCTTGCTGTGAGGCAACAATGCTACCGCTGCACCACCACAGATTCACCACAAATAGACCTTTTTTAAAAAATAAAAAATAATTAATTCAGTTTAATAACCAAAAATATGTTAATAGCTAAATGTTGTATCTTTAGAAAGATATAAGATATGCAGACATTTTGCATTATAAATATTAGATTTTATTGTGGATATTGACAAAAAAGTGTAACCGGTTAATTATAGTATATGAATGGGGGTATCACAAAGCAATGTTTTCTTTTTATTCTTGGCAGAAAAGTTTATAAAAAGGCATATAAGGGGTGTTATTATTCTGATATTGCTCATGACTGTGCATGCTTCTGTCTACTGTTGTCCATGAGCATATTGCTATGTGTCTCTCTTGGACACTCATTTTGCACAGCCTCACAATATGCACATACCCCCGAGTGTATATGCCATACTTGATAAATGTCCTCTCCAGTGATCATGTCAGAATGTTTATATCATAACAAATCATATCCATTGTTATGTGACCTTGTTTGACAGTCACGTAATATACAAAAACTTTGTGATGATATGATTATACCCACACAGGAGGTGTAAACAGCAATACATACTGTATCACGTAGATATGTGATTACTGTTCATGCCATAACTTCCCAAAAAACGAAAGAACACAAACTGGTAACCACAAAAAATCCCCAACAGACGAAGAAACCAGCCACTTGTAAACTTTTAACGCGGATTTTATTCAAACAACAAAATACAGCGTTTTTTCGTGTATCAGGAAGCTTCATCAGAGATATGGAATAGCGAGACAGCACTTTAAATGACAAATACCAAGTAAAAAAATTTTCACACTGATTGCCTGTGTTTACAAATAGTATCATTTACATCGGATATAACTCAAACATATCAAGCTAAAATGTTAAAATGAATTAATACAAGATGTGTATATTAACACATCCACTCTTGATGGAAAAGAGCACCCAGGAAACACTAATAAAATAAGTACAATTACCATATAAGGCTGACAGTATATTTTGTTAAAAAACAACTATAAAATCTCTCTACAAAGAAGATAAACAACTAAAGTTGGTAAAATATATTTATAAGCAAATAGCAATTCGCTAATATAATGCCTACAGAAAAACAGACTCAAAGAATTTTTATATCTTTGACAGTAAACATTATATGAGTGCATAAAGTGCATGTAGCTAATGCTCATATGGGAAATACAGCAACCAAGTCGTGTTGGAACAATAATCAAAAGAACAAGGCAAAAATAGACACAGGGGTGTCACCTCATATGCGATTTAAGTTTCAAAAAGGGTGTGATATTGCAACTTTCATTTAAACCTGGGGTACAAAAAGCATTCATTTTGAGTTGCCATAAAAGCTCACGTACCTCCAGGTTCAAAGAAAGTGGTCCACCTCTATAAGATTCAGATAGGTGGTCAACACCATATAACGAACGAATGGCCAGGAAATAAACCAATATGTTTGGCCTCATTGTTTCCAGTTCTAATAGCGTAAATGTGCTGGTATATTCTGTCCTTGAACCTTCTATCGGTCTTACCGATATAGAAGGCAGGGCAGCATGCACAATATATAGATAATAGACTTAGTGTTACAGTCAATTCTATGAGTGATGGAATATTTTTTGTTATTGTTATCTACAGAACAGAAACCACCTGTTTTAATGTAAATACAATATTTACAAAAACCACATGCAAAGGACCCCTTAGTTCTGGATGTCGAAGTATCTACCATACTAGCTTGTAACAGGTCTTTAATATTTTGTCCACGCCTAAAGACGATGTGTGGTTTTTCCCCAAGTTTTTCGAGTAAGGAACTGTTGTTGGTGATAACAGCCCAATTCTTGTAAAGGATGTCACATATCTGTCCAGAGTCAACATTAAATGTTGTGATAAAACTACTCAGTACCGCATTAGTAGGCTCAACTACTATACTGTCCAGACTGATTTCTACATTTTCAGTGGGTGGCATATCATCCAAAGTAGCTTGAATGGGCAGTAAAGGTTTATAAAACCCTCTAGATCTTTTGTGGCTAACTTCACCTATCAAGTCATCTATCAAGGCATTTGGATAGCCTCTATTTGAAAATGAATCTCTCAAGAATTCACATTCACTAAGAAAATCTTCTAGCTCACTACACATACGGACAGCTCTTACAAGCTGTCCCTTGACAATAGCTCTTTTTTGTCTCATTGGGTGTGAGCTAGAAAAGTGGAGAAAAGAATTGATATAAGTGTCTTTTCTATAAATGACAGAATTGAGCAGCTTGTTATGGCTATTTTTTGACAATTTAACATCCAGATAATTAATAACTTCGGTGTTAAAGTTATAAGTAAACTTCAGGAAGGGAGTTGTACTATTTAGGAAGGCTACAAAGTTATCTGCTTCACTGGAATTCCCTTTAAACAATATGAAAATATCGTCCAGGAAGCGAGTGTAATAAGAAATCTTGTTACTCCACTCCACATTACTAAGCACATGCTTCCTCTCCCAAAATGCCATAACTAAATTAGCTAATGGTTTCCACAAGGGAGCCCATAGCTTTTGATATACACTTCATTTTCAAAATGAAAAGTTTGATGTCAAAATAATGTCCAGAATTTCTGTGATGTTATCAATCTCAAGAGAAGAGGCACCGAGCTCTATAAGGAGAAGCTCGATCCACTCACAGGCCTCTAAGTGGGGTATAGATGTATATAAATCTACAACATCTATTGTTAAGAAGTTGTTCCCTTGAACTTCCCCAAAATTGTTGATGTCAGTGAGAAAAGACCACGAGTCTTTGCAAATTGTTGGCACTTGTTCGACATATTTTCTAAGCAGTGAATCAATATACTTAGAACAGGGGTAAGTCACTGAGGCCCGCCCATCGATCAGAGCTCTCATTGGAGGATCCCCGAGGTTTTTATGTACCTTGGGGATCCCAAACATAACTGGAATTCTGGGAAATAAGATGTCAATATATTTAAAGGTGTCTTCATCGATTCTACCATTAATATAAAGGTCACGAAAATACCCTCTAATTCTTTTTGAACATATGTTCATCTCGTTGATGGAAGATTTATTATAAGACGTAGAAAGTAAAACCTTCAACATGCGTTCACAATAATCTTTTTTCTCAAAAATGACCAAGCCACCGCCCTTATCAGGTTTTATGACCCTAACTTCAGCAAACCGTAGAGAGCTAAGGGCTGAAAGTTGTTCCTTCGTGATGTTAAATTTATTAAAATTAGTATTACTTGAGCCAACCATGTGCCTAATATCTAATTCACACATGTGCTCAAAAATTTTAAGTGTCAAATGCAATGGTGGATTAAAGACACTTGAAAGTCTTAACCTGTTATCACAAAGGAATTCAGTACCACTGAACAGTAATTTCAAATTTAGCTTTCTTATGTAACATTTAAGGTCCAAAAGTACCTTAGCTACATCACATTTCTTAGAAGGTACAAACGTATTCCCAAGTGCCAATAACTCGATCAATTCAGGTTCCAAGTACAAACTTGAAAAGTTATAAATTAAGAAGTCACCTTTCTTGTTTGAGACAATTTTAGGGTAACCAGATGATATATCACTGGTAACATAACTAACTATTTCCAATTCTTGTTCCCCCTAACAATAGATGTTGTAGATTTATATACATCTATACCCCACTTAGAGGCCTGTGAGTGGATCGAGCTTCTCCTTATAGAGCTCGGTGCCTCTTCTCTTGAGATTGATAACATCACAGAAATTCTGGACATTATTTTGACATCAAACTTTTTCATTTTTGAAAATGAAGTGTATATCCAAAAACAAGGGGTAGCTATGGGCTCCCCTTGTGGGGGAGCCGTAGCTAATTTAGTTATGGCATTTTGGGAGAGGAAGTATGTGCTTAGTAATGTGGAGTGGAGTAACAAAATTTCTTATTACACCCGCTTCCTGGACGATATTTTCTTACTGTTTAAAGGGAATTCCAGTGAAGCAGATAACTTTGTAGCCTTCCTAAATAGTACAACTCCCTTCCTGAAGTTCACTTATAACTTCAACACGGAAGTTATTAATTATCTGGATGTTAAATTGTCAAAAAATAGTCACAACAATTTGCTTAATTCTGTCATTTATAGAAAAGACACTTACATCAATTCATTTCTCCATTTCTCTAGCTCACACCCAATGAGACAAAAAAGAGCTATTGTCAAGGGACAGCTTGTAAGAGCTGTCCGTATGTGTAGTGAGCTAGAAGACTTTCTTAGTGAATGTGAGTATTTGAGAGACTTATTTTCAAATAGAGGCTATCCAAATGCCTTGATAGATGACTTGATAGGTGAAGTTAGCCATAAAAGAACTAGAGGGTTTTATAAACCTTTATTGTCGTCCATTCAACCTTCTTTGGATGATATGCCACCTACTGAAAATGTAGAAATCAGTCTGGACAGCATAGTAGTTGAGCCTACTAATGTGGTGTTGTGTAGTTTTATCACAACATTTAATGTTGACTCTGGACAGATATGTGACATCCTTTACAAGAATTGGGCTGTTATCACCAACAACAGTTCCTTACTCGAAAAACTTGGGGAAAAACCACACATCGTCTTTAGACGTGGACAAAATATTAAAGACCTGTTACAAGCTAGTATGGTAGATACTTCGACATCCAGAACTAAAGGGTCCTTTGCATGTGGTTTTTGTAAATATTGTATTTACATTAAAACAGGTGGCTTCTGTTCTGTAGATAACAATAACAAAAAATATTCAATCACTCATAGAATTGACTGTAACACTAAGTCTATTATCTATATAGCGTACTGTGCATGCTGCCCTGCCTTCTATATCGGTAAGACCGATAGAAGGTTCAAGGACAGAATATACCAGCACATTTACGCTATTAGAACTGGAAACAATGAGAACGCTTTGGCCAAACATATTGGTTTATTTCCTGGCCATTCGTTCCGATTTATGGGTGTTGACCACCTATCTGAATCTTATAGAGGTGGACCACTTTCTTTGAACCTGGAGGTACGTGAGCTTTTATGGCAACTTAAAATGAATGCTTTTAGTACCCCAGGTTTAAATGAAAGTTGTAACATCACACCCTTTTTGAAACTTAAATCGCATATGAGGTGACACCCCTGTGTCCACTTTTGCCTTGGTCTTTTGATTATTGTTCCAACACGACTTGGTTGCTGTATTTCCCATATGAGCATTAGCTACATGCACTTTATGCGCTCATAGAATGTTTATTGTCAAAGATAGAAAAATTCTTTGAATCTGTTTTTCTCTAGGTATTATATTAGCGAATTGTTATTTGCTTATTAATATATTTCACCAACTTCTAGGCGATTGCTTAGTTGTTTATCTTCTTTGTAGAGAGATATTTTATAGTTGTTTTTTAACAAAATATACTGTTAGTCTTATATGGTAATTGTACTTATTTTATTAGTGTTTCCTGGGTGCTCACGTACAATAGCCCGCTGTTTTTCCATCAACAGTGGATGTGTTAACACACATACCTTGTATTAATTTATTTTAACATTTTATTTTGATATGTTTGAGTTATATCCGATGTAAATGATACTATTTGTAAACACAGGCAATCAGTGTAGTAATGCTGGTATTTGTCATTTAAAGCGCTGTCTCGCTATTCCATATCTCTGATGAAGCTTCCTGATACAGGACGCGAAAACGCTGTATTTTGTGTTTTGAATAAATCCGAGCGTTAAGTTTACAAGTGGCTGGTTTCTTCGTCTATTGGGGATTTTTTGTGGTTACCAGTTCATGCCATAACAGTATTGCCTTTGCGGTGTACGTACATTAACATGCCCTTATCTTCTGTACATCACCATGTTTCACGTGACCTCTTCCACTGTGTTCTTTCCTACAATTCATGTGTGTACTTTTTCAATACACACACTTTCCCAGAATAATTGTTTATAATGTCACCTATTTACCCTTGCTGATCACCACCAAAACATTATTTCAGTATGTCTCAGGTTTGCACAGTACAGACTACACTTTATCTATAATATGTGAGAACTTTATGCATTGCTTTATATTAAACTCTGGTAGTCATTGTGGTTGCCCAAGCAATCCTTCAAACTAGTTTGTCTGTAGAAAACATGTCTGCAGGTGTTTGTGCTGCTTTACATGGTTTCCTGGCCAGCAACACTGTAGCTGGCCTTGAACCCTCGCTTGTGTTTGTGCAAGAGAGGTATGCAGCATGCATATGCAATTAGCACTTCTGCTCATCATGCAAACATGTAATCTTTATGTAGGCTTTACTGGAAGCCTACGCAGAGTTAATTGAATCCCCTGGTCACTTTTCTGAGTAACATCTGAATAACATGGTCATATCACTGTTTTGTATACCATTTTAATGGAATAATGGCTCATTAATAAAAGTACTTGTTGGAAGTGTCTCGATCTAATAAAACTCATGGCTACTTGCTTTAAGAGAACAATTCTATTTTTACTATTTACCACAATACTCTACTGAAATGAGTGCCATTTACATTATGCTGCTTCAGTTTTGTAACACATTAGCAAATCATAAAATGAGAGCAACTCTACTGTGTTATATAATTATACCACTGGTACTGCGTATTGGGTAAAACTTGTCTGCAGTCAGAGTGGAAGGGCAATGTGTGTTCAATAACTAGACTGACAACCCATTATTTTGTAGAGAAAATGTTCCTATCTCCCATGATGCTAAGATAAAGGGAGAATTTCAAATGCCTTTATGGTAAATGTACATTCCATTTAAACCTGTTATCACAACAGCCCATTTCATCAAATGTATAATTTAAGACCTGAGTTCATGTGACCTAGTTGGAGGTTACATAATAAACATATTAGAAGGTATAGGGCTTTTATCCATTGGATTCAGAAGTGGTTCAAGGAGATTTAGTCTCACAACCATTAATGCCTTGTCAATAACAACCTTCAGGCTTTACCATCTTCCTCAAGGAGGATTAGGCCAGTTAGTCTGATGTTAAACTTGAGGGTAACCATTCAGTCATCCAGTTTCTGGTTGAAATATGATAATGGATCACACTGCTTAACATGCAGAGGTGGCTTATTGAAGACTTTGGGGCAATGATACATAATGAATCTCTCACTCCATTGTCATATATTTATATGCTAATGAATGTTTTGGTCCCCAGGTCTGGTCTTGCTAATATATTGCATTTGTGGAGATATAGGAAGTCATTACAGATTCTCTAATGGCACAGTGGGAAGGCATATATGACCCCTCCATGGTCTATAAGATATTGAGTAACTGGATACAGCTTCTAATCTCTCTTGTTAGTTCAAATTTTCAACCTGAAATCTTCATAATTGGGAACTACTGGAGCTTCTGTAGGTGATCGATGTGTTGAGTGAGTACATCCTGAAGATGGTTCATAGGTAGGTACTAGGCTGTCTGCCAGAAGGCATTTATATGCCTAGCCAGAATGTGTTGGCTTTCGCCGCCCCCTTCGATTAGTTCCCTGTGACTCTGTCCAACAGAGCCAGTGAAGTGATCCCCGGGGTAAACATTCTGTTTCCCATCCACTCGTCAAGGTTACTTTTGAAGAGTATTAGTGAGGAGCTCTGCCTAATGTAGATTGGAATCTTGTTCCAAAGCATGGGAAGTCTCTGGGACAGGAATCTACCCCTCAAGCACATCCTATTTATTGTTGTGGTGAGGTTTATATCCCTAGAGCATGTGGCTCGAGGGGATAAGGTTTTCTTTACGTGGAGCATGTCCATCAATTCTGGGTTGGAAATGGCCTTGTATGTCAGGCAGAGATCATCAATGGCTAGGCGGTATGCAACTGAGTACAGCTGGAGTTTCTTCAGTCAAGCTGCATAGACCATCTGTTTGAGGCCAGTGATCCTCTTGGTGAAGTACGTCTGTGGTCTTTCCAGCTGTTGCAGGTGTCTTGTAAGGTGCATCCCAAATATGGCATTGTACTCTTTGATGGGTCTGATGAGTGATGAGTAGAGGGGCACAATGACCTCTTTTGATCTGGATGCAAACCCTTTTGTGATTAGGTGGGCCATGTAGAAGGATTTTCTAACCACTTTGGCACTGTGATTATCAAAGGTGAGATTACTATCTACTTGGGTCCCCAGATCCCTTATTACATCTTCCGTATTTAGGGGACTACAACCTATGTGGTAGTTTGTGGGTACATTGTTTTTTCCAAAGAGGATGACTATGCACTTTTTGGCATTAACTTGAGGCCATGAATTTGACACCAGGTATCTGTCTCAGTGAGACATTTTGGTGGATGTCTGACATTTTGGAGGATGTCTGTGTCAGCCGGAGAGTCAATAATATCCCCTAGTTTGCAGTCGTCTGCAAACTTGGTCAGCCATTGTCCTCCTGTGCTTGCCTGTACCTTTGAGAAGTATAGGCCAAACAGGAGGGGTCCCAGGACTGAGCCCTAGGAAATGCCACTTGTAACCAGTTTAGAGTCGGACCTAGCTCCTGCAACTCTCACCATGTGGGTTCTGTCCATGAGCCAGTTGGCAACCCATTTTGTGACGTAGGTGTTTATGTTCAGGCTGGTGAGCTTGTCTATAAAACCAGAATGGGGAATGGTGTTGAAGACCTTTGCAAGGTCTAGGTAGGCTGAGTGTACCACCTTTCCCTCATCTATAGCCTTGGTAACTGTCTCAAAGAAGTCCCCCAGGCTTAGGAGGCATGATCTGCCCTTAACAAAGCAGAACTGGATAGGGTCCAGTGTTTGGAGATACCGAATGTCTCTGTTAATGAGTTCCATGATGATGATGCACTCCATAGCCTTGCAGACCAAGCCAGTCAGGCTTTTAGGGCATTAGTTCCCGGGGTCTGTTGTGGCTCCACCTTTGTGTAGTGAAATAACTGTTGCTGTGCACCAATCTATGGGTATGTAGCCTGTGGAGAGGCTGAGTTTGAGCAGTGTGTTTAGGTGAGGGGTTAGCTCGTCTTTGAGCTCAGGTAGGATGCAGCCTGGGACACTGTCTAGTCCATTGATGCTGTGTTTCTGGCTTTGGAGAGGGCTGTTTTAACCTGAGTGTCTGTGATTTCAGGGACTCTACATTCTTCAGGTATGGTTATGGGCCCTTTTGGGGGTGAGAGAGGGGTTAAATTTGTGCTGAACCTGTCTGCCAGGATGTTGGCGATATCAGTCGGTTCAGTGTATTTTGTGCCATTCTGCACTTACTCCAAGCAGATCTGGCATTGCCACTTAGATTCTTGATATAGCTAAAGGATGCCTTGTGGTTATATTTGGAGTCCTTGGCAATTTTTCTTTCGAAGCTCACCTTGGATGATTTTATGAGGGATCGTAGTTTCTTGCTGATACGAATCAGGGATGTCTTCCATTCTTGGGATTTTACTCTTTTCTGTACTAGTTTCCTCCTTCTATTGTATATCTTGTTTATGGCAGGAGTCTACCAGACTGGTTTCTTTTTCTTGGAGGAGTGAGTCTTGCTTTTGCTTGGGATAGCACGATCCATGAGTTCTTGTAGGTGCCTATAGAATGCATTAGTAAAGGATTTTGCAGCTTGGCAGCATTATCTTTCAACATGGGGGCTTTGAATCTTTCCACCTCGGTCTTAAGTAACGTGAAGTTTGCTTTTGAAAAGTTTTTCACAGTGGTTTCCTTGTCCAGGGGTGGGGGAGGAATGTGGATATCCAAAGTGATTTGTTTATGGTCAGATCTAACCAGCAAGGGGATGACCTCCGGTGTGGAACACCGGTCACCCATGTTGGTGCTGACCAGGTCCAATATGTTGTCACCTCTGGTGGAAGTGTTGTCCAGTTGAACCAGGGTGTTTGGCTTTATAAATTCTAGGAAATGTTGGGCAAGGGAGTTAGTACTTGAGTAGTTCTCCCTGTTAATGTTTGGGTAATTGAAATCACCCAATATTAGGGTGTTTGGTAAGACCTTTATGTCTCCCAGTGTTTCCAGAAACATGGAATGGGGGTACTGGGACATGGTGGGTGATCTGTAGCAAGCTAAAATTTGAATTACAATTTTACCCATTGTTAGTCACACATGGATGATCTCTGAAGCATCGTGCTGTGCCACTAACCTGGAGGTGTGGGTATCCTTGACGAATATGGATACTACCCCGCCTTTTGTATTTTGGTTCGGGTTCTGTGGCCGAAATGTATGGTATGAGTTTTAGCCTGGTAGTGCTGGGGTGCTCTCTGGAGCCTTAAACCAGGTCTCTGTTACTGCACATATATATATTTTCTCCATACTGAGGAGTGCCTCAAGTGCATGCATTTTGAGGTTTAGACTTCTGGCATTGAGTAGCATTACCCTCAGTTTTTTGTTACTTGTGCTATTTACGGTGGTGGGTTTGTCTTTTGAGCCTTGCCTAAAAAAGGCACTATGGGGTTGGCAAGAGCCTTGGCCAGTATTCGAAAGCCTAAGGGTGACAGGTGCAAGCCGTCTCTAGCGAAGCAGCGTGGCTTGTCGAGCATGTCATCCCAGGCAGACAGACACTGGATCCCCTTTGAATGACAGTGGAAACTTAGCCAATTGTTGAAAGTGAGAATTTTTTCTTTATACCGTGGTATCATTCTTGGTAAGGGCAGAATGCTACTCAGGGTCATGGTCATACCGGCCTGGGCTACATGATCATAGAGCTCTTCCATGTCTCTTTTCATGTAGTCCATGGAGGTATGGCTCAGGTCATTCACACCAACATGGACAATGACAGAGTCATATTTGTACTTGTTCTGGAGTGACCTGAGTGCTTGTGTTATGTGGCGGATCCTGGCACCCGACAGGCAGCTAACAGTAACCTTCTCCCTATTCAGCCTAGTGAGTGGGATGTCAGTGTGCCTGACTATAGAGTCACCTATCGCTAGTATGTTGGGTATGCTATTTTGTCTTAAGGGCTGTGATTGCATGGCACACTGGATTTGTGAAGTATGTGTTTCATGGTTTGTGTTGAGGGGGTGGAGTTTGCTTGGATGTTTGCTTTGGAGGTCTCTCTTGCTTTTGCAGATTTTTATTTAGAGCCTCCAAGTATGTTTTCATGTATTTATGTGTGTTTTTTTGCTGGTGCTGGTTTAATGGGTCTATGTGAGACTGGTGGTGTGATGCAAGTATTTCCCTTCTTCCCTTGACTGTCTGATCCAGTCTTCAGTTGAGAGAGCTTAGCCACCAGTTTGGCTGTATAATTGCATCTCTCACATGTATTAGTGTTTGTTGGTAGGAGGAGAGGGTTGTCTGTGTACATGAAGCAGTTATAACATTGCCTCAAAATGCCCAGATTCACTAGTTGGACTGGAGAGTACACCTCAAACTGCCCTTTGGACATGCCTGGATAGATACAGTGAACTGTTTTACTGGATGGCTGGTAAGGTCGAATAGAGAGCCTTGTCCTTCTGTACAGTACAGGAGGGTCTAGTGCTAGGGTTTATAAGTGCTTGCTATGTGTTTTGAGCAAGTGCCGGGCTGAAAAATGAATGGCTTTAGTAGTACTTAAGTTGAAAGTTTGTCTAGTTCCAAGGGAAAAATTGAAGAGACTTTGTGGTGCTGGGAATAGTTTTACCCTATCTAACCAGCACTGCCTGGCACGCAAAACCGGGCAAATGCTGTATTTATAGCAGGGAAATGAAAGAGATAGAAATTAGCCCAAAATGGCCAATAAACTACTAATTTCTGCATTCTAAAATTGGTCCAATCAGTGCTGAATATAAGGAAACAATGCCATATTTAGATCTGGATGATACAGATTTAGTTATTAGCTTTGCTAAGCAGAATGATTTTCTGACTACAGTTGCCACAGGATGATCAAAGGAGAAAGAATTGCCATCCCAGGTAGCCTGGTCCCTGACTACAATTTTATTTACTAGTTGAGTGTTGTCTATACTATATATGAAGGGTAGGGGCTGGATGCCAAATGAAACAAGACTACAATTTTTTACTTAATTTGTAAGTAAATAATAAAAGTAGAGGCCCCAGCACAGATCCCAAGGACCTGTAACCTTCATACCTTCAGATGAGACACCTGTCACATGAACTAAGTGGGATCTGTCTTTTTGGTAGTTTGCTATCCATGTTACCACACATGAATCTATATTTAAATCATTTAGCTTATTTACAATGCATAGGGTATGGTGTCAAATGCTTTGGCTAGGCCAAGATACCCTGTTTGAACAGTATGACAACTGTCAACAGCCTGCGTGACCCTCTTAGAGAACTTAACTAGAATTATCAAGTAGGGTATTTCTTTGATGAAACCAAACTGCTTAGGTTCTAGCCTAATGAGACATTTTTATCTCCCATTTGTATGCCCCCAGCTGACTGTCTGCCATGCAGCTAAACAATTTTTCCTTACTGACCCCCCCATACTATCCCCAGGGGCTGGGATGGCAATAATGATAGAATGGGCAGGGAAAAGTGGAGTGGAGCACCCTGCAGGATCACATATACTAACAACTCATGTTACAAAGGATTTCTGGTATGCCCTACCTGGGAGGAAGTTGTGGCATCATAGGCATCACAGCATGTATCAGCTAGCTATACCTCCCACGTGCTGTAGTTTTATAGGCAATCTGTTCCATGATTATGGCATATTATCATCACTAGGGATCTGTCTTCATCAGGGACAAACACACTTCCCTCCTTCCTTGCTTGAGTGGATGAGACAGTAAATCAGCATAGACATTCTTTCCCACAAATTCCTCTCCGACTCCCCCAGCAGCCAACCTGCTAGTCAATCTCAGGTTATCTAGGTCATTGAAAGTGCTCTGTTCCGCTTTGTCACATAGATGGATTAGCCTAATGAGATTTTTGATATCACTTTTGATGAAATCAGTTAGGATATGCTCTTTAACTTTGCAGATCAGGCTCACAAAACTGATTGGATCTATAATTAGACTTATTTGTTTAAGTTAGTTTTAGCTCAGGTGGACATCAGGAATTCCATGGCACTTATCAAAAAGAGTTGGTGAAATTCTCTAGTGTCCTGGTGAGATTGCCCCTAGTATTATAAATACCACATTGGGTCTCCCCTGAAAACAGGTTACTAGACTAATGGGACTAACCTAGGTAACAGAGCATAATAGATACAAATAACAAATTCTGGAGTCCATTTAGGAGACATCTGTGTGGATGGGCATCATCAATGCAGTGCACCATAATTCAGGAATAAATCCTGTGGCTAAGCTTAGGTTAAACAATTTGAGAAGAGGGTTGGTGAGGGCTTGTTTGATCCAGATAAGTAGTCATGTCCTCCAATGGAGGACATATTTTTATTCTTTGATTGCACCTCTAGAAACTAGTATTTTGGTGATAACAGGTGATGTAAAGAATTCTGTGATATGAGCAGCTTGGAGAGATGTCTCACTGTTGATGTTTGCACTAAACATGATAGCTAGTACATCAGTAAAGTCTATTTGATCAGAGTGGTTGGTCCATTTAGGACTGGTTCTTAACATTCTTCATTATTGCTCCCCAGTTTCCTATATTATAGGATCATATGATCATAGCAGGTTACTAGGCTATTGGACTTAAGGTCTCTACAAGCCTAGCCATGTTATACCCTTGTTCCATTATGGAACAAGATATATAATCTATGTATGTGTATGAATCTAAGATCAGCACTGGCAGCCCCTGTCTAAAATGGACATAGATAATACCCCTGGTGTAAATGTATGGATTCCCACCCAAATATCTAGGTTATTTTTATTTATTTATTGATTGATTTATTTTACATTTGTTGACCAGGCTAGTCCAACTGGATATATGTCCATTTTCAGAAGAGGCCCAGGGAGAAAAGCTCTACAGCACAGTACATATAAAAAACAGAGTAGTAGTCAATAATAGGGACAAAATGTGCAGGAATAAAAAACTTCACAGTAATACTCCATGTTAGGACAGTATTTACAGTTGCCAAAGGGTTACAGGTTTGGCAATTCTTACATTTCTTTACAATACAGGTAAGAGATTGTAATAAGTAATGGCAGATTAGGATATCGAAAATATCGAAGATGGCTTCACTTCAGCTAAAAACAAATACATGGTCCACCACCAGATGGTAAGAGAAAAAGAAGATTGTTAGAACAGGATGAGAAGAGGGATCAAAAATTATGTTGAAGAAGCTAGTCAGGATTGTTGCAAGGGCATAACCAGTGTGCTTTTAGGTATAGTTTCAGTTTGTTTTTAAAAATTGTTGTTGAGGAAAGAGAGATCAGATCACTGGGGAGGGAGTTCCAGGTTTTACCAACAGTATTGGAAAACAGAGAGTCACCATCCATGTTGTTGGATTTACTTGTTTGTACTAGAAGTTTATCTGAGGAGCGAAGTATCTTAAGGTTGTTATAGGGGAAGAGAAGGTTGGTAAGTATTGGGGTATTAGTTGGTTTATACAGGATTTTATGGGCAACTGTTAATTGGTTAAATGGTAATATGTCTGGCAATTCTAGCCATCCTAGCTGTTCTAGGTTAAGACAATGATGGGTTCTAAAAGAAGAGCCAGTGGCAAATCTGGCAATATTGTTGCAGGAGATAGTCAGTTTATTAAGGTTGCTCTTAGATCGATTAGTATATATAAGGGAGGCGTAAAGTAGAATTGCTAGCAGGTGGGTTCAGGCAATGGTAGTCCCAGCTACTGGAGTCAGAAACGGTTTGATCCTATATAGGGATCCTAGTTTTTATTGACTGTTTTTATAGTGTTGTTAATATGATGATCAAAGTTAAGGTTATTATCTATTAATACGCCTAGAAGTTTGGTGGTGGAATCTGGATATATGATAGTACCATTGTTAGATTTGACAGTGAAGTTAAGTGGAGAGACCTTGCATGTGGGGGTGAATAGTAACAGTTTTGTTTTTTTGGGGTTCAAGATGAGGCAACAGTGCAGTAGCCAATTTTAAGCTGAGTTAAATATCTGTTGGGTTAGGATCTGAAGATCTGATGACGAGGAGGCTGAGTAGATAAGCATGGAATAGTCTGCATATTGAATGCAGTTGGCTTGAGGTATTGCTAAATGTAGGTCATTAATGAAAATTGAAAAAAGAAGAGGGCCTAATATGGAGCCTTGAGGGACACCGAGGGCAACGGGGAGGTGGGAAGGTAAGTTGTTCTCCCATAGTACTGCTTGCTGTCTATTGTTTAAGTAGGACTGGAAACATTGTAGAGCCATTGTGTCTCGTGAAAGGTTTATGAGTATGCTAATGAGTAGCTGATGGTTAACCATATCGAATGCTTTCGCCAGATCAATAAAGAGGGCTGATGAAAGAGTGTTATTATTGAGATATTTGTTGATACAGTCAGAGAAGGATAAGAGGGCAGAGGTTGTACTGTGGGATGGCCTAAAACCATGTTGGCAGTTAGCAAATAGGTTGTTATGGATTACGTGTTCTAACAGTTTCCTGTGAATGCATTTCTCCATGAATTGTGTCACAGGGGATAATAGGGCTATGGGTCTATAGTTGGATAAGTCATTGGAGTTCTCAACTTTATGCAAGGGGATGATATGAGAAATTTTCCAGATAGCTGGTATATTTCCTTCGGTTATAGTTCTACTAATGAGGATGGAAATGGGATAGGCTATAGCTTTAGCAGATTTTTGCAAATATTTTGAAGGAAGTAGGTAGGCTGAGGGGGTGGATGGTTTCAGCTATTGAATGTTTACAGACAAGGGATGGAGGAAGAGGCTGGAAATGAAATGACGGGGTGAGCTAGATAAAGAAGGAGGTAAGGATGTGCTATTGGGAGATAGTTGATTGGCAAGAGATTGAATGGTTTCAGTAAAGAAGGTGTTGAAGGTGTTAATTTGCTTGGGGTTCACGAGGTCAGTGTCTGATGGGGTAGGTGTAGAGGTATGACATGGATATACTAGTTTATTGATGCCTGCCCAGAACTTTTGCAGTTTGTTTTGATGGGTTTGTTGGAGTTGAACGCAAAAATTTATTTTGTCCTGCAGAATGGATTTTTTAGTATAATTTCTTAGCTGTCTAAAGTTTAACTGATCAGTATGGCTTTTAGTGGCATGCCACTTAGCCCAGACTTTGTTTCTGAGTAGGATTTTTTATTTGATAGCTTTAAAGAGCCATGGGGCCATTTTGATCTGAGTTTTGATGGTACGTGGTGGTGCATGGGAGTCTAAGATGGTTAAAAATTTAGTATTAAAGTATGTTACTGCTTCAAGGGGAAGGTATTTTAGGGCTGACCAATCACATGTTCTAAGTTCACTTTGGAAGATATCTGGATTAAAGTATTTGCTGCTCCTTATTGTCCTATAGGTGGTTGGGTTGGGGTTGTCAGCCTTGTATCTGATTATATAAGTAAGCAAATGGTCACATATCATCGAGGAGGGACCCTATGTTGTAATTTTGGTGATGACTATTAATGAGAATCCAGTCTAAGGTGCTATCCTTGTTATTAAGTTCATTGGTTCTTGTGAGGGAGGTAATGGTTTGTGTAAAACCATAGAGGTTAATATGTGTAGTGGGCAGTTCTGTATTACAGATCATCCAGTTGATATTAAAGTTGCCTAGTACTATAGTTTCTTGGGGATAGTTGGTGGATATCCAGCTAAGGATATCTTCAATGGTATTAAAGTTGTTGCCTGGTGGAAGATAAATCCAGATAATATAGATGGATTTACATTTATTGAGCTGAATTTTGGAAATAAGGATTTCTGCATTGCTAAATAGAGGAGGATTAGAGTTTACAGGAGATACTTGTAGTCCCGATTTGTGTAGTATAGCTACTCCGCCACCCATTTTAGCTTTACTGTCTGCTCTTAGAATATTGTATCCAGGTGGGATAACTTCATTGTCATGTGTTGTTGGTTTAAGCCATGTTTCAGTGAGGCGTAGGATATCAAATGAGTGTACATCCAAGAGAGCATGGAGGTGGGCAACCTTATTATTTATACTCTGAATGGTGAGATGGGCTATCAGTCAAGATTTATGGGGTTTGGTAAGGTGTTGTGAATTGGAGGGGGTTGGGGAAAGGGGGTCTGAGTTACAAATGGTATATGGGCCAGGGTTAGGATGTATATCCCCATCTATTAAGGCAGAGGGCTGAACTCTTAGTGTCAGTTGTAGAAGTTTATATATTAGGTTATTGACTTTCCTTGCTTTTGGGGTATTATATCTTATGTGAGTTAGCCTATGATATTTAACGAGTAGGTAGCTTGATGTAGAGTATGTAATGAAATGGGTTTGGGAGAATGTGGAAATTGGTATGGAGATTACCTTATTGGGGGAGTGATAACCTAGGCAGTTAAGATGTTCATAGAAGGTGAATATATAAGGTAAAATTAGTATAGGTAGGAGAGAAATTAACAGTAATAGTTTTGGGTTTGATAAGGTAGGAAGTGATGGCAAGAATAAGTATAGTATATAGGGTAGTGAGTAGGGGGTTGAATAGATAGTAAACTGAAAAAGAGATAGTGTGATGAAGGTTGTAGCACTTTAAAGAAGTATGGATTGGGATTGGTTATTTGGAAATGAGGGTGTGGTTAAGTTGTATAAATGCAGTGAGACTGGGGGCAGGTGGGTAATGGGGGGCAGGGTAGGGGAGCAGAGTGAGCCCGCAGGGCAAATGGAGCGAGAAGAACCAAGTGAAGGAAGAAGTCAGTGAGAACAATCAGTAGAGTACTGACTTCTGAAGGTAAGTATAGGTGGAGAATACGTAAGTAAGTAGTAAACTGAGTAGACAAAAAAGAGTAAGTTGGATATCTGTGTGAATTATAGTGAAGAATGAAAGGATAGAGTGGGACTGTTAAAAAAAAAAAAACAAGCGTGGTTATGCTAGTTTGCTGAAAATTCTACTTAAAGCAGATCCTTCAAGTCATACAAGGTGCGTACTCTTAGGAAAAGGATGCCCCCTGGTGGGCAAAGACTATATTACTACAGTTGTACCTACAGGGACAATAGTGGTCAGGGAGTAAGGGAGGATAATATATATATATATATATATATATATATATATATATATATATATATATATATATATATATATATATGTTAGCTGTAGAGGCCACGAGAGTGGAGGGGAGGAGAATGGAGGTAGAGAAGTAGAGACGGGAATGGCTACTGGATGTTCCGGCAGGGAAATTAAATGTCTGGTAGTAGTTTAGACGGCATATAATTATACATACAATATTGGCAGAACACATACTTTCTTGCTTTCTTGAGGAGATGTGTTCAGGGAGAAAATAAGCTCTATTCCTTGTTTTAGGAAGAGACAGCAGTTTTTATTTTAAATTAAAGAAGAGGTGGTCGTCAGGCAGGGCAGGTTCTCAAACCAAAATTCAGGGTAAGCACGATTCAAACCCAAGTTCAGGGCAAGCAGGATTGGAGAGCTGGATACGCATTAGGAGAAAGGAGAGAAGGTGGTAAAAAAAAAACAAAGTTAACAGCTGAGCTACTGACAATATAGCTAACCAGATAATAAATATAAGGCAGTTCACTCCAACATATTTTCAATGTTGTTGGGAGCATATAATCAAAATAAGCTTTTATAGTGTATTTGACAGTATATAGAGTAATACAGTAAGCACCTGTAAACAAAAAAACAGGTAAATTCAGTATCACTGTTTAGAAAACACAAATAAACTCCTAAGTAGTTCTGCATGAGTACTGCTAAACAGGTATTATCAATGCAAAAGGACTAGTCATTCTCCTCCAAAGATAATTCTACAGCTATGCAGAACTGACAAAGAGTGGTAATCAGGGGCTGATATAGAATGAGTTAGTGCACTAGGTGATAGTGCTAAATGTAGGAAGCTACAGCAGCTCAAGTAAATAAACTCAGCCTGACTAGTATAGCGTTTATACTACAGTGTCTACGATCACTATCTAAGAACGACTTTCTAAGTGTAGTATAAAACCATTTATTCATATTAGCAGTTTTAGAGCAAAAACACTAGTTAAGCTTGGGGTTGAATATAGAATAAAAGAAAAAAAAACATTACTCTTAGCATTTTCTATGTAAATTAGTGCCAAGATGCTAAAAACAAGACTACATAGGTTAGCATTCGTCATTTACATGTAGAGAATGCAGAAATGGGCACCTATTATGGTGATAACTAAAGTAGCAATCATAAGGTACCAGAATGAGCCACTTATGGAAAATAAAGTGGTCCAGCACATATAATGTACTTAATATTATACTTAAATAGGTTATTTGGGAGCTCTGTTTTACATGAGTTGGGTGTTTGTTCCAGAGGAGTGGGAACCTCAGGGAGAAGTTTAAGTTTAGGTTAAAGTTATCAGTTAGAGAAAGACTTGTAGTTATCCAAACATCAGAAGCTAGCATAAAGCTCATGGGTTGCTTTTCTAGTCCAAGTGACATTTTTCAGTTCCCTGGTACTATTTTTAAACTTTTCTTGCTGTGAGACATTTTAGATTAACTGTATAATTTAAGAATAATTTTCTCTTGTAGAACTTATTTATCCTGGTTGACCACCAATGTGGCTTGTTTTTGTGTGGGATTACTAATGCTATACATTTATCTAAGTGGGTGTGAAACCCCTCTTTGAAGCTGACTTTTGTGTCAGTGTGTGAGCTGGTCTTGTCACAGGAGAAATGAGGTTATGTCATGTAATTATATGAGGCTTACCCAAATGAAGCTTTAAATTCAGAGATGTTGATTACAGAGGTTTTGGACATTTTGAAAGCAAATGTAACAAGTTAACAGACCAACACAACCGGGGTAGGAAAAAACAGGGAATGGTACATACAGTAGTTGCCACGAACTAAACCACAAATGCAAAAGTACAGTAGTTGCATTTGTGAGGACCATATATAGAACAGTATGACTTCTGGTGGGTTTACTAACTGTCCAGTCAAAGGAATTTTTATTAAATACATCCAAGAACTACTGAGCATTCTCTACAGTAAAGATACAGGTGCTCTAGTTTACTGAAGGGTAGTTACAGTCTCCTAAAATAATGGTGAGGCAATTCTATGAACACTTCCTGGAATCTAGCCTGATCTTTTGGGAATTTGGAAGGTGTCTTGTAGAAGGCTTTACATTGGAAGTTTATCTTATTTCTGGTGATGTGAAGTTCTAGGAGTTCTGTCTGTGAGTCTCCGGGAACTTGTCTGGAGGCGATATGATCCTTTACAAATATGAATATGACACCAAAGTTATCATCAGGTCTGAAGGCATGGCAGGCTCAAATTCCAGGCATAGGAGGAGTGTTTTCCTTGCATTTAAACCAAGGATTAATAATTACCCAAACATGAATATGTACCAGATGCAGCACACCCTCAAGATCATGCAATTTGCTGATGAAACCTTTGGCACTGAGAACAGCCCCAATTTGTTTGTGTCTTTTGGCTTTTCCCGGTTAAGAGTCACCACAGCGGAATTCCGGTTCGCTAATGATTGGTAGTTGATTTTTATGTGCCGAGTTACCAACCCTGATGCACAACCTTCAATAAAGGTACGCACATTCATGCATATCTCCATGCAGAAGATACTCTAGCTGAGAATCGAACCGGACAGCGTCTTACTGTGAGGCGACAATGCTACCGCAGCACCACCACCGCCCCAATAATGTAGTCTAAATTGCAGTTTGATGAACTTGATATTTTGGTTTCTACCTAAAAAGGATATTATTCGGGCAGCAAAGGGTTTAGCCGTTATGTAGAATACACTTAATGAGAGGTGCTGGCCATCCCTTGAAAGCAAGTTGGGCCATCAAAAATCATGACCCATGCTGACACAAACTGAATTATCTTAGTATGACACTAACTATTAAGCCAATTATTGAAGCCAATTATCTTTTCTTTATACAAAGACATCTTCTGGGAAAAAGGAAGATTCAACTCCTGACCAGAGTCTTACCTCCATTTGTTTCATGCAAGTACGTATGATTATACCTCTCCACATGACCCTCAGGGTTTAGAGTAGCAGGTCATTCATGAAACACCACTACGCCGTAGTCATATTTTCCATGAGAAATGGTGTTTAGGGCCTTATTAATGTCAGAGATCCTGGCACTCAAAATTCAGCTGGCTGCATCTCTACCCATGTGCAGCCTTATCAGTGGAGAAATCCGTATGCCAAACAAATGAGTCACCAACCACTTATGCATTTTTAGTAAAGTGTTTAGGAGTGCAAGATTAGGTCAACAACGCTCTGCATAGATGAGCTACTAGTTTTGGGATACTTTGGTAGAGACTTTTCAATAGCATAATATATATGACATTTTAATGTGATTTTCTTAAGACTCTAATGGAGTTGGGGTGTGACTGAATGATGCTTACTATGCAAGGTTTAAGGTAAGAGGGATGTATCCAAATTAGTCAGATATTTGTACCTCCCACAGACAGGGTATTTCTTCTTAAGTAAGAGGCTGTCATTAGGTTGACACCAAATGCTAAGAGGCTCATAACAGAAGAACATACGGTGCTTGCATTAAGTACTGTGTTCTCTAGCTGGTGTACCTAGTTAGGAAGGGGTTCTAATCTCAGTCATCTGGTGAGTGTGTGTGTGTGTGTGTGTGTGTGTGTGTGTGTGTGTGTGTGTGTGTGTGTGTGTGTGTAGTCTGAAAAGTGTAACTGTGTATCCTACTGTCAGCAATACAATCCCATAGAGTACACATATTTGAGTTTCTGTTGTGTAGTAGTTCTCACATTTATCTAACACGGGAAAGGTCTCTGGTCTAAAACCAGGCAGAAACAGTATTGGGTTGGGAGGTTGATGTAATGGCTGAGGTATTTATCTCACAAGCACAAGGTACTGAGGTTGATTCTCACTAAAGGGAACTGGCTAGGCTTAAAATGTCTCACAAGGGCAGCTAGCCTAGTATTTGCCCATGCACCTATAAGAAGAAACAACTCAACTTCCTTAATAGCCAGTGCTTCATGTATTAGAGGAAAAAGTGAACAGGTGACTGAACTGCTTAATTTCATTTAACTTTTTAAGTAGTGCACATGTTAAACTATTTGCAGGATTAAGAAGATCAGTGCACTGGTTAAACTATTTGAAGGAATAGAAGGGGGAGATGTTGAAGGTGTACACCAAAATGTGTATTTTTTTATTTGAAATATGAATGACTAGAGTGATGGGGGGGGGGGGCTTAGGAGCTGGAAACTTCAGTGGATTGCTTTGTCTCAATGAAGATCAATGCAAATGACTGTAACATATTAGTAGATTGAGCAGTGATGTGGTTCCACCACAGGTGACTGGCTAACCTACAGTAGTAGTGGTGCAATAATTCAAGGTGACAGATAATTACATCTACAGCAATGTGGGGGAACCCAGCCATGGATAAACTCAAAATTTTGAGGCAAATAGTACAGATATTATGCAAACAATCAGATGAATTGACTTGTATTGTAGCGCACATTGCAGCCTCTCAAAGGAACTCTACATTTATAACAAGAGCCAAGGAAAGGATTAAAAATAAAATAATTCTCACATCTCAAAAGTGAATAACAATTGCTCTTATAAATTGCCTCCAAGTAATCAAAATTCTTGAAACAGCATGAATCTCTCCTCTATCTGCAGAGGGGGAAAAAAACAGAATTTAATTATAACAGCTAGACAACTTAAACAAGAAAATGCAGTGCTGTTATCTGGAATATGCCAAAGTAATAGCTTAAAAGATTTTAAAGCACATCACTCAGTTCTTATAAGGTCTAAAAGGGATAATGATAAATAAAAATAACTTAAATTTATAAAATCAAATAGCTTAGCCTGACAAAATAATTCAGGAATATGAATGAGATGGGGGGGAGGGTTAATTCAGTAAACCCTACATGGAGCGATTCTCCATGTAGGAATAGTGTTGCAGCCTGAACATGGGATATGGCTACAGAGCGATCCAGAAAATCGGGCTGGAGCATGCACCGTGCGGACAAGGAAGTGTTGGCAAAATGCAAACTACCTCATCTGCTGGTGAAATCCATGCAAATGAAGTAATTTTGTGATCTAGATAGCAGAAAGGCATCTGTGAAGGTGCCATGTCTGCAGGAAAAAAATGTACGTGGTTACTAACTGTGTACCAGACTATAAAATTAAAACAGTCTGTTTGCTCTCAGCTAAACACAGCTAAGCAGGGGAGATGTCTGAGGCCGCTAAGCTGTACTTAGCCCTGCAGCACATGTTTTAGCTGTTTAAAGAAAAGCTAAGCATACCCATGTACAGTGGAGAGCCCTTTCTGCTGAGCAATGTTTACACTAGCTCCATGGGCTTGCTCGGAGTGCTGTGGGGCTTAGCAGTGGAAGAAATTAAATAATAATAATAATAATAATAATAATAATAATAATAATAATAATAAGGGGAAATAGCCTGGGTGAGCCAATCAAGCATAAATGATTGATAAACCCTGTTCCACTGACACTGGCCCATTCAAACCCCTCAGGAATATAGCTGGCAGGTGGAATGTATCATAGTCAGCTATTCACACAGGCTGCATCTGCAGCACACCAGTATAAAGTATGCATACACCCTTCAATCTGATTTTTCCCACATAGTCTGTACCATTGGAGTGCACACTTGGGAATTTTAACAGACAAAAGGATTGTGGCTGCTGCTTATTTTTCTTTATCTGTATGCGCTACAGGCTGAGGTCAGTGATGATGATGATGCTGACAATAGGACCACGCTGAGGAGGAGAAGAGTGTTCAGGCTCAGAGTAATCTTTCAGTGGCTGCATGAGTTGGAGATGGTAGAGTGCTACAGGGTGGACAGGGACATACTACAGGAACTCACCGAGCTCTGCCGCTCTCACCTCAGACCCATAGCTAACAGAGGGGAACTCATCCCAGTGGAAACAAAAGTATGTGTAGCCTTAAGAATACTAGCTACAGGTACTTTCCAAAGACCTACTGGGGATATCATGGGGTCTCACCAGAATCTGCATTCAGGGTACTCCACCAGTCCCTAGATGTCATGCTAACACATGTCAGTGAGCACATTTATTTTCCCAACACCCCTGAGGAGATGACCAGCAATACGCGTCTCTTCAACCATGTAGCACACTGCCCAGAGGTACTGGGTGCCACAGACTGCACTCATGTGCACATCAAAGCACCACCCAGTGAGGAGGCTAGAGTCAACTACAAGGGGTATCACTCCATCAACTGCCAGATCATGTGCAATGACCAGGACATTATCATCAATGTGCATGCTGTCAGCCCTGGCAGTTATCACAACTCTCACATCTGGCATGCATCACAGCTGTACCAGGCATTTGCCAGGGGAGACATCCTGTATGGCCATCTAGTGGGGAATGCCGGTTATGTATTGAACCATGGATGATGACACCCATCAGAAATGCACACACCAACTGAAGAACGCCATAATGAGGCACACGCACAAACTAGGAACATCACAGAGCATGTGTTTGGGCTGCTCAAGTCATGGTTCCACTGCCTTGACATATCTGGTGGACCCCTGCAATTCTCTCCAGCCACATGTACACACATGTTCATAGTATCTGCCTTGCTACACAATATGATCCTGCAGAAATACCTGCGGCAGGAACATCACAAGGGAAGGGACACACAGCCCCCCACCATTGTCAAGGTCCCCACAGGCACAGGGGGACTCGGAGGAGGAACCCCCTGAGCCTGTCCCTGTAGGCAGATGTAAGCATGCCCAGTACACCCTGGCCTTGGCAAAGAGGCAATGCATAGCACATACACTGACAACCTGGGGACCCATGGACTGATACCTCACTCTGACTCACATACACACAGTAAAAAGGATGCCAGCCACATCACACTACCTTCACCTTACCATGTATAGGCTGTGTACTGTGTGCATCCGAAAGAGTCAGCCCTGAAGCACTTTCCTCTCAAATGCTGCAGACACAAGGTACGTCACACTTTTTAACAACAAATGAATGGGGTAATAGACTGTGGTAGCATATGTAGCATGTATGCAAGGGAATGGAGTGGGCTACCAGGATAGCAGCAGACAATGGACAGCTATATGGGACAACAGGAACTCTCTGTCAAATACTGGCTGCCCCAGAATATGCAGTAGGCCTCATGACAGCAAGATTCACTGCACTATGTGAGGGGCTTCCAAACACCAGGGCATAGGACAGATGCATGGATGTCAATGTTGGAATCCTATACATACCTCTCAGCCCCTTAGAGCAAAACATCTGTACAAAGCCATAACGAAATGTGGGGCAAAGGCCCCAAAACAGGGACAATTGTTAAATATTACTCTTACAAACATAGAAACTTGATAGAATAGCAGGCTTTGAAGGAGCATGAATTCTCCGAAGAGTAAGAAGTCTGAAACTCAAATGTCTGTCATTACTTTCTAACTTCAGTCTTTAATGATTTGCCAGCAATTTTCTAAACAACCACAATTTTAGAAAAAATGGACCCAAAATGTGAGGCAATCATCTGGACATTTGGTGAAAATCTGTACAGTTGAGAGGTATGGTCCCCTACCCCAGACATGCCCATGTTCCCATAAAACTGCGGTAACAGTTATGTTTGTAAGGTAATAGCAGAAGACCACACATTCCCAGGGCTGTCCCAATCAACTTGCTGACGTGTTCCATTTCCACAATATGCAGGGGTCAATGTGCTATTTATGTGTGTGGTTAATAGTGTCAGAAAATAGACAGCACTGACTGGTGGCTGTTGTAGCTGACTGGGCTAAGTACATTGCTGTGGGTGACAGTGTCCATGGTTCGAAACTGGCTGTGCCTACTATTTTGCATGTCAGCTACATCTATAGTAGGAGTTCTACAGGCTGTCCAGATGTTATTTGTTACTGCAGAAAAGCTGGACAATGGATGGACAGTGGGCCACATAGATGGACAGTACACAGCTCTAAGTAACATAGATGGTGCCTACTAGAACAGCCAGTTGTAACAAGTCACTGTAACCTCAGGATATAATGGCTGCTATGTAACTGTGTCAGTCCTCACAACAAGTTAGTTGGGACCATCCATACCCCATGAATGTCAGGGTTTTTCGGAATGTCCACACGTATGCCTCATATAGCTGTTCTGTTTGTCATAACATTGCATTTGTTTGACAAACTATTGGCTAAACAATAAAGGTTGATGCAAAAACATCAATGACAGATGGTTGAGATGCAAGCTTCATACCCATAAGAAAATGCAAGCTAATACAAAACCAGTCTACCAACTGTCTACATTTGGAAGAGCAATATTAAGGTTTTGTCCTCATATCTGGGCCTGTGTCTGATTGTGATATATGGCCCTGTCTAGATATCGGCCTGTAAGAGTTAGAGAGGTTGGCCAACATGTAGCCTTAGAAGAACAGTGCAACACAAACTGTCTGAGCACCAGAGCAGATGTATGGGACACAATGCTGGCCAACCTGCTAAAGAGGTACAGTCAAGGTGTGTAGTCCATAACCCTGTGTGTGATGTTATGACTTCTGCCCTAGTCACACCATAACTACAACTACATAAGAGCAGCAACTGTGGACAAAGCCTGTGACTGGAGCGAGCAAGACAAATGGCCACATATAAGAGGAAGGAGGAACCACTGGCCATAAAAATGTAGAATGTGCAGACTACATGTTGTGCAGTAGCATGGCTTCCCTGCAGTGTATGGAGTCTGTAGACAAATATCTGTCAGCAGTTCCTTACATTAATCTTTACTGATCTGCCACTGGCATACCAGGACATCACAGTGCTGTGCAAAATGTACCTCACATATTATTCAAAATTCTGCTCAGTCCAATACATTCTGTACTCACCCTAGATATGACTCATTTAATAAGGATAGCACACAGCCAGGAGATCCCTCAGCCAGTCTATCAGTGAGGTGTTGGACCGTTTACAGAGGCTTATCAGCTAATCAGCTGTAGCACACAAAATGATGGACCGGAGTACAGGTATGTTTGGACTGGAGTCCCATTCTTACTTTTGATGGTCATACTGGGCATGGTCTTACACTTAGCTACTGTCACCCCATGTCTGAACACACATCTGACTACAGAACTGGGATGTACATATATCCATTCTGCATACAGACAGTTTATCCCCAGCTCCATCAGACATATTTACCCCCATCTATCCGTATGTGGTACATATAAGATTTATCTGGATCTGTTGACTGTGATATACATACAGATATATAAGTAACATATATAACTATATGATTTACAGAGAGGCAGAGATGGGGGGGCACAGAGAGACAGAGAGAAAGAGAGACAGAAAGAGACCCTGAAAGGCATAGAGTGATGTACTGCAACAGCTACATGTACACCAATTTTAACCAGTGGCATGTGCAAATGCTATGATGAGGCCCATTGTGTAATAGTAGGCAGGGAGGGGTTGTGATATCACATCAGTCACTCTGTGTGTGTGTGTGTGTGTGTGTGTGTGTGTGTGTGTGTGTGTGTGTGTGTGTGTGTGTGTGTGTATGTTTCTGTATGTATTACACGTACAGAAGAATACACACTCCCAACAGGCTTATGTCTGTGTAATGGCCACCCATATGTTGGCCCTGTGACTACTGTCCTCCACAACAGTGGTCTCCCTTTCAGCAGCTACTGATGTCTCCACCCCAACAGCACTAGCAGACACTTGCTATATGTGCAATTCTCGTGGTGCAGGCAATAAGTAGATAGTGGTATAGTGTAGAAAGTTAGATAGGTAGTGGTTCAATTCCCAACAACACCACGTGTGTGTATATAAATATATTCCCCTGTGGCTCTGTGTGTTTCCTGCCTATGTTTGTGCAATGCTAATACATTTTAAGGCCTGTTCCACCCTGTTAACCTCTCTTTGTCCTACTTTACATAGCCTGCTGATGTCATCCACCTTAAATACAGCATTGGACACTCTGCAGGCATATAAGCTCAGTGGCGCATGTGGTATGTACGCAGCACTATAGTACATGCAAGTAGATAAGTAAAGGTTCCAATCTAAAATTTGCCAGCTGTGTGTGTGAAGCATATCCCATGTATGAGTTGGTAATACATTTTTGAGGCCTGTTCCACCATGTTGACTCCCTCCATTGCATTAACTTACAGGGCCAGTTGATGCAATCCACCTTATATGCACTGTTTGGCACTCTGCAGGCTATACCTCTGAATTGTATACAGTTTTACAGAATGTCCAGATAATTCTCTCATATATTTCATCTGTGTGTCATAAAATTATGATTTCCTGGCAAAGCATTGGCAAATCATTAAGAGCTGAAGTCAGAAAATAATGGCAGACATCTGAGTGTTAGACTTCATATCCTTAACAAACATAATGGTAATATGAAGCCTGTCACTCTATCAGTTATCTAAGTTTGTAAGAGCAATATGTAAAACATGTCCCTATTTTTGGGCCTGTATCCCCCCATTATTGAAGGCTTTGTCCACATGTATTGTTCTATCCCACCATTATTGAAGGCGTTGTCCACATTTATTGTTCTAACAGGTTGAGAGGTATGCCCTAGACATATAAGCTCCATGGCATATTCAATAAGGAAATAGTACTATACTACATACAACTAGATAGATTAAGATTCTAATCTCAGTGCTTGCAACTGTGTGAGTGTATGTGTCTGTGTATGTATATCCTCTGTAGAAGTGTGTCTGTCTTGCATGTGTGCGTGTGTGTGTGTGTGTGTGTGTGTGTGTGTGTGTGTGTGTGTGTGTGTGCGATGCTTACACCATTTTTTTTGCCTGTACCACCCTGTAAACTCCACCATCACCAACCTATTCATTGTTTACAGATGTCATGCACCTTAGAGGGGGAGTTACAAGTTTTCAAACACAATAGCACTGTGTCACATGCAATACATATGGTGGGCTATACTGTACATAACTAGATAGACAGGTGTTGTCATTCCAAAACTGGCAACTCTCTCTGTATGATTGTTGGAATGCATGTCCCTCTGCAGTCTGTAGCAGTGTGTGTATGACATGGTTATACCATTTTAAGTGTCTGTTAATCCCCCAGTGGCAAACGTTACAGCACCTGCAGATGTCAGCCACCTGAAAAGTAGTGGCAGACACTGCAAAACTGAATAAGCTCTGTGGTTCATGCTCTATGCATATTGTGCTATCTTATATATAAATAGCCAGGTAGGGGTTCTACTATCAACAAGGGCAGTTCATGAGTGGGTGAGTGTGTGTTTGTATGTATGTATATCCCCATTGCAGCAGTGTGCCTGTGTTAGGGCCACAAACATACCTCTCCACCCCTTACAGAAAGACATCTGGAGAAAGCCATACAGAAAAGTGGGACAAAGCCCAAATATTAGGATCAATCTTTAAATATTGCTCTGACAAACATACAAAGTAGATAGCATAACAGATTGTGCATTTGCGTGCATTTTCTGAAGGTTATGAAGTCTGACAGGAAAATATCTGTCATTATTGTGTAACGTCAGTCTTTAATGATTTCAGACTACCTTCCCAGAAAACCACAATGTTATGACAAACGTAACAAAAATATGTGGCAAACATCAGGACATTCTGAAGACATCTGTAGCGGTGAGAGTTATGGCCTCCACCTGTCCCACACTGCACATTGCAGTCCATGTTTAGCCAGATGTGACCTGTGGCAATGACACAAACAATGGAGGTCCCCAGAGTGTAGGACAACAAACATTTTCTAAGGTTGTCTACTACTTGCATAAAGCAGTTATTTCACATCAGAAGCACATTACTGGTATGAGAAATAGCATAACCTATGGTAATGTGACACAAATAAACTGTCATATTGCAAACCAAGGGAAGTCCTGTCTGTTTCACTTGTCGTGGATTATGGTATATCCTACCAAGTGTCACAAAACTAAAAGATGTGTCCTACATTCCATATTTGATGAAGTGGCATCCCTATTCTGTGTTTTCTATGTGTGTGCAATATGTAGACATGTGTACACCCTGTGAGTAGCTTCCACCCCCAATGACCCACATGTATGAAGGCATGAATGCTAACTTCCGTCTCCCATATATGTAGGTATTGCCTAAAACTGTGGCAACTGTGAGTAGTGTGCTGTCTGTCATTGACCCACAAACTGATGTTAATACACTGCAATTGGGTCATACAACAGGTATGGAATGGTGGCCAGGTCCTGGCCTCCAGCTGAATGCAGAAAACAGTACCATTGTACCATATGGTGGGGACATGAACCCACTATTTCCCACATCAATGGCAACCTCATAAACACACAAACTGCATTGACAGACCTGACGACTCAGGTTGAAAACACTGTTGCATTCAGCCATCAAGTAGTGGCACTGGTCAGAAAAGGCCTGGATATGGTTCACCACATAGGTAAAGGGGGTGTTTCCAGACAAAAGGTGAACATTACCTTTGTATAGTCCTCAGTCAGTACAACACATTAGCAGCATGGCTGGTCTGGTATGTACCTATGCAGACATCTACACCAAATGAAAAGGCTTTGTTAACACCCACAAAGATTATCCATGACCTTCAACACCTGTTCTATGCAGGCAGCCTCGAATCAGTACTGCCCTACTTGGTATTGGACAGGTTGTCCACAGGTGGGTTGTGGCATGCCTAGATGGCAATGTTGTGCTCAGCCCTTCAACAGCTGCCTATATATGTCAGTATAACTCTGTGAATTACCAGGACAACAGGCTTAAATCACATATGAGACAGCATAAAAAAAAAACAGCTGGAGAGACAGGTTTGTCTCCCAGAGGCTGCCCTGTCTCAGAAATGCTCTCCCCAAACATGTCAAACAGAGTACCATGCAGACCTTCATCAACTGCATCAAGGTTAATTGAATGGGAAAAAAAAACCCATCTGTCCCAGGGGTCCAAAGTGTGTGCATCAATGCTAAGGGCAACAGGCGATGATCAATGATTCTGTTGGGGATAAAGTATTGGCTAGGCTCGTAAGGGACCCAGGGCCAGTACTCTGCTAACCTCATCTGTACATATGAACCTGTGATCCTACGGAACTCCCTGGTGACATGTATCAAGAGTAGCATGCTGCATCAAGGGGTATTCATGCAAGTTTACGCTGCCTGCCCCAGTTGTCCCTCACACACTGATCCACACACATGCACCTATGTAAACATGCACATATACAGCCATACCTTGATGAAGAAAGATTCTCTGTGTTGCCACTCCACCATCCTGAGCTGCCTTAATGGCAGCAGCTCACCACGACTTAGGCACACAGACACCTAGAACGGAAACAGAATAAGGTTTGTGAGACAACAGTCAGTCACCAGTAATAACAGCAATAAAGCATCATGGCACAAAGGTACATGGACTTTGATGTTTATGTATGGCACTTGCCAGTAGACAGCATCTTACAGGGCATAACACTACTACACTACAAACTGCCATTATCTGTACTGTATTCACCCTGTGCATCAGACACATATTAGCATGTCCCTGCATCAATGGTCTGGATAACAGGGATGTGGCGCAGGTATCATCACAAGGACAGGGTGTGGTGTGAGGTTGCCAAAGGCCTATGCTGTGCCATACAATTTACATCATGTGTGTGTGTGTCTGGAGGGGTGCTAGTCAGCTGGGCCATGGAGAGGAGCTGTATCTGTTGGTAACCTGCATATGACAGTGATGTGTGAGTGTGTGCATGTACACAGTCAAGCTATGTGCTAGCCCTACATGATGGTATGTTGGACAGCTGTGGATCATACATGGCAGAATGTACAGTTCACCATATCCGGCCATGAACATGGTGACTGTGACAGGTATCTTGTCTGTGTCCCTCACGGGACCACCCATGACCACATGCTTATGGCCTGCCATGTTGTGGTGTGGACAGTACCATCCCTTCAGTAGTGCTGGTGGTACTGCCAGTACGGGAGTGTGACTGTGCATGGTCACATGGGCTCTGAGCTGATGTTGTTGCTGACCTATGTCCATATGTCCAATGCCCTACTCCCACCACAGGTTCAAGCACAAACATTGTATGGCTAAGGACTGACAATGTCTCACCCCACCATCTATCCACTACATCAGTGAAATGATGCTTGCAGGCAGTGTGGCAACCATGACCCTGAGCATCCATCTGGTGCACCATTTACAATGTGCCTCCATGACAGACCAAAACATGCATTGGTGACACGTGCAGACACCTCTGACAGGGCTGGATAGGCAGCAGACCTCCTTCCAGCACCCCTGTCAATCTGCCTGTGTGGGACCTCACCAGCTCTCTGGCTATGGCTAATGTCTACACTTACAGATGCTATATTTGCCACACTCACCTGTTCGATGCCACCACCCTCTGACATCCCAATATCTGTGGCTGCTGGAGACTGGGTATGTGTGGGCATACTGACCATGTGGGGGTGGAAGTGGGATGTCAACCAATGGGACAGATTCAGCCCCAACAACTCCACCTGTGTCTCATAATGGCCACCATCATCATCAGAGTCTGATGAGACACTGATATCAGGTTGTGAGGGGGACACAATCCAACCCCCATGATCATGTGTGACTTGAAGACAACATGACTACATTAATTCCTGCACTATAATGTTTGCTGATCCACACACACACACACACACACACACACACACACACACACACACACACACACACACACACACACACACACACACACACAGGTGAGGTGCCACAAAGTCATTATACAGACCACACCTTCTGACTGATGCCATGCACAGCCAACACACAATCAGACTACAACAGACACACTCTGGACAGCCCTTCAACAACATGCAGTGCAGCTACATCCAGTTAATGTTGCTAATACTATACACTTGTGAGATACGTGACAAGTCAGAGTATGTGATGGACCTTCACCTAACACACAGTGTACCCATTTTCACAATAGTAATGCACCCCTGTATAGCAGAATGGCTGCATCTATACAAAACTATGTGCTAATATGTTACAGCTCCTGCAAACATGCTACTGTAATTACCAATGTGATGGACTGCAATGAACCACACCACAAGTGAAAATGCATGTATTGCAATATGGCTAAGCTTAACAGTCATGTGCATGGCAAACTGGCAGCCCTTAACATGCCTAGGGTATAGGTGAGCAATAACATGGCAGTTCCACACTCACAGGCTACAGGTTGATGTTCCCCAACCACAGCAGAGGTTCTTATGGATTTGTGGGGGAGAGGTATTGTCAGCACACATACATGTGGCATTGGTACAGGATAATATGTGCATTTATCAACATGTATAGTACAAGCTGTGATACTACCCAAATTGGTGACATTCACAATATGTGTGCACATGTGTGCATTATAAAACCCCACCCACAAATGCAGATTGACCTCACATATGTGTACAGGTATGCAAAGGCTGCCACTATGAATGCTACAGTATTAATGTGATGACCACTGGAGGCTTACCTGGACACTCCTTGGCTGTGGAATCTGTGCCACCCACCTCCATGACATATGGGCTGATGGTTTCCTGCGAGCTGGTGGCTGAACCCAGGTTTGCCAGGAACTCCTCTGTGGATGACAGTGGTGACAGGGGACAATGCAGGGCAGCACACCATTGCCCGCACACAGACATTCAAATCACAGCTAGCTACCAGCTACCACATGTGACCAGGAAGCCCATTTTGCCTATATGGACCTCATAAACTGTATTAGGAGTCGAGTCTGTACCCTGATCCTGGGTCAGTTGAATGACCCTAACATACATTGTAAGACATACCCATGCCAGCACACAAATGGCCAGAGAGCCATCAACAGTGGAAGTGCAAACACCTTAGTGCGGCTAGGGGCCACCCCCACATGAGGTGAAGGCATATTGCAGTTGACATTACACAACACAGGTTACCACTGTACCATCTCTACAGTGTAGTTCTCCATGGAAAAGCAACCATCATGCGGTCAAGTTTGCAGTCACCATCTCCCACAATACCTATCTAGCTAGGGTCAGCCATACATACACCTCCAACGTGGAATACATCCTCCTGGGTGAGGTATACACAGCCTCACAGCCCCCAACCCCTCATTAAGGACTGGACCAATATCCACACATACACACAAGCGCTATATGTGAATTTGTATAGATGCATGTTATCAGGTATACCCAACAAGCCTAGATCATCCTCTGCTAGGATATGTACACCTGTCTGGTGGACATCTGCAATAGATACTTTCCATAACAGGGATGACATACCTCTGTCCGAGACAAAGTAGGGCAAGTCCCCATTTTGGAGCAATGTCTCCTTAGCGTGTACATAAGAATGGGATCTGTCCTGTAAACCTGCACAACAAACACAGAGCTTAATTTGTCTACATCCACTAGAGAGAGAGTCCTCCCCCCTACTGCACATATGTCTGCAACAGCACAGAAAGCACCTGCAGCTGCTCACTTGTGGTTCTCAAGGACAGCAGCTATACCAGTGCTTTTGGTATAGCATACTGGATGCCTGACAGAGTTAGTGTAGGCTTCACCAATGTCTTCCCCATCAGTATGTCAGGATATCCACAGTGCCTCCCCCATCTCCTATATGTAGGGAACAGGTCACCAATGCCATGTGAAAGTCATGGTATACATCTGCCATGGAAGCTTATCACATCACAAGATGCATCCTACATGACCCCAAGCATAACCTTGCAACACCATAAAGAACCATATTCAAAGGAGGACTGACTATCACCTTTGTTCCAGCCATTTGATGAATGACCACTGTCACCCCATTAAACTAATGTGAGGCATCCCCCACTCAGTCTCATGATAGACCCAGTAGCCTAACTAGGCTGTTCTGCAATGCCATAGCATAGTTTATAGTGAACTCCATTAACAAGGACATTGTCGACCTGCACACACTCCATCACACACACTTAGGCTTTGTCAAGGAAGGGTTCATATCTGTTACACTCACTTGACCTGTATGACACAATCACCAAAGCCATGGATGGGGAGGGTGGCAGTGCAGACTGCCTACCTTGACCTGGACAAATTCTGTGACAGTATAACCCATGTGGCCATTATAGATATAACACTCCCAAGTATGCATCACACCATATGTTACCATAGGGATAGCACACCGTTGCACTGACATGACCCACCTGTTCCACATAGGGGAATCCACTTCAAGTGGTTGCTCCATAACTAGGTGTATAACATGTTGTTCTATATTTGGGCCTCTGTTATGTGTGATGTACACGTCTGAGGTGCATGTAACAGCCATTAGTCTATGTCCAACCCTATCCGTGGATGACTGCATGCTGTGTGCCATCACCATACTCTAGTGATGTGAACATCTGCCTAGGAGGGTCTCACCAGATACATGACTGTTGCCAAACAGATGACCTCAGGCCTCATACCAGAACATGCAGTGTCAACCCTTCTGGGGAAAGTAACATCCCCACATATTATCACAGTACTAACAGCATCCTAGGTATGCAATCAGTGGTGAGGGAGCTGTGGGCACAGGTCTTTGGCAATATGACATTTCAACACAATGTTGCTTCTGTTTTACAGTAAACCTTCTATATGGCTCATGTCATACATAAGGGTATGTCATTAAGGGACATGGGGTATAAACATCCACATATTCCCCCTATGATACCCATTATTGTGTATAATTCCCTGTTCATCATTCACATCATTCAGCACATGCAGCAACTGGGGACATCACAAAAGTTCCCTACCAGGGAATATCAAGGCATCAAACATCTACCATACACCAATAGGCTATAAGGTCAAGTTTCTACCTGGTTTCATGCATACTCCTCAGGAGAGACCTCAGTGTGGCATGCAAGGCAATCATGGACTCCACATTGTTGGGACTGATACACGAGTGCAACTCATGGACCGCTCTGTTAACATACACACACATGTCCTCAACCTGGTGTGTGACATGAACTGGGCTTGTTGGCAGCTCAGATTTGTGTCCCACAAAATCACCCTGTGGGGGAATGGGCACCCTGTCCACATCAGGCAGGGTAGCTATTTACACCTTTGCAGATGTAACCTAGATAACTGGATGGTTAACTGCACATACATCCTTGGGATACCACCTGTGTTCCTGTTAGACTGGGGCACATACCTCTCAACCTGGAAGCATCAAAAAATCTGGACAAGGCCCATGAAAAATAGGTACAAATCTGTACACTGATTAACATAAAATGTCCATACCTAATTACATAAGCCCACCTACTCCAGTGGAATTGTGGGATACCAACTTTCAAATGCAAACTGAAGAATAGAACGAAAATATAGCACCATAGTCCTCCTGCAGCCATTGTCATTCCAATGTCCCATTACCTGGCTATTTCACCCCATTTACCATAAATACTAATGTGTCCATACTGCTTTATTTCTACAACAATTTGGATTTTATTTTTACATTTTCTATCAATGCACTATTACTAATAAATATCTGCTAAACAAAGCAATACTGTCTTACAATGAAAATTGACTTGGTATTAAAACTTCTTTGCCCTTGAAACTCACATTCATTAAAATAGTATTGAAACCCACACCACATCCAAAGAAAGTGCATCTGGCCAGTGGTGGATAAAGATTACCTTTGGACTTTTTTCAAATCACTGGCCCCTTGCACACAAAATAAGAAAGATAAAGTTGGAGTGCATTTTAAATTTATTGTTTAAACATTTTTCCAGTAGGCAATGAAATAAACTGCATGAAACAATAATGACACAACTGCCCTATTCAGAACATTTCCATGATAAAAGTCTACTTCCACACACACTATACACATATATACAGGCATCTTGCACAGCTTCTCGCACTTATTTTCAATTTCAGGTTTTTTTTTTTTTTTGGGGGGGGGGGCAAAAGACCAAAAACCAGGTACACATTTTAAACAATGCTTTTATAAACTTGGACAGTTGCTTGAATAAAATGCTATGTTACCACCATGCATTTCACTGCCAAGTCTTGGACCCAAGTCCCTGTGCATTATAGTCAGAAGAACAAACCACTAAGCTAAATCAGCAGTCTCCTGAAAGATAGGAAGACTGAAACTTAAATGGCTATAATTTAGTGAATTCAGTTCTCATTTCTCACCATAGCTTTCAACTTCTTAGCACAAAAAAAAAACCTGGAAAAGCCAATAATGGGGAAATACAGCCTCAAAATGGGGAGACATTTCAAATACTGATTTTATAAACTGAGAAAATTGCTAGAAATAGAAGAATATAAAGTCAAATTCAAATGCCTGTCACTATTTAGTGAATTCAGTCCTACAGTGTTTTTTTTTATGAGGAACAATAAAAAGATAAGGCATAAACTCAGAAGTGGTGGTGTCTAAGGACTTTATATTCTTCCTAAAATAAATGGTAACACAAAACCTTTCATAAAGTCCCTAGCCACCACCACTTGCGTGTTTATGCCTCATTTTTGTTCTATTCCTCATTAAAAGAAAAGACTGAAGGACTGAATTCACTAAATAGTGAAGGCATTTGAATTTCAGACTTTATATTCTTCATAAAATAAATGGTAGCACAAAACCTTTTATAAAGTGTGAAATTCAAATGCCTATCCAGTGGTGGTGGCTAGGGACATTAGGCTCTTTTTACCTGCAAAAGGGAAAGTCTGTTCAAAGTTCTGTTCAGCTGTTCAGTCCAGCTGTTCCATTGCAACACACTGCAAAAGGGAAAGTCTGTTCAAAGTCCCTAGCTTTTCTTTTCCAACTCACGTTCAGCAAAAAGAGAAAGTCTGTTCAAAGTTCCATTCAGCTGTTCAGTTCAATTCTGTTCCATTGCAGTAAGTAAAAGAAAAGTGAAGTCCCTAACACACACACTGCAAAAAGGGAAAGTCCGTTCAGCTGTTCAGTCTGCAACTCTCTTCCATTGCAATAAGTAGAAGAAAAGTAAAGTCCCTAACACACCTGTTCCATTCCAACTCACATTCAGCAAAAAGGGAAATCTGTTCGAAGTTCCGTTCCAGCCAACTCACTTTCAGCTGTTCAGTCTGCAACTCTATTCCATTGCAACTCCCATTAAAGGAAAGAAAATAAAGTCCTTAACTTCTGTTCAGCTGTTCAAAGGAGCATTGCAGGAAAGAAAGTAAACTCCCTAACGTCCATTCAGGTGCTCAAACTCCCTCATTCAGGAAAGAAAGAAAATAAGTGTAAAAGTCCCTACAACCAGCAGGAAAGTCTGTTCAATGACTGCAAAGCAACTCCGTTCAGAAAATAAGTGAAAAAAAGTCTCTAACTGCAACTCTCAAAACCAGCAGGAATAAGTAAAAGGAAAGTAAAGTCCATAACTGTAACTCTGCTCCAACTTTTTTTTTCAGGAAAGAAAAAAGTAAATAACTTACTCTGTAAGATTGCCGCCGTTCAGGAAAGTAAACTGTCCATTGCAAGTGCTGTTCAAAAATTCCATTTAAGACTGCAAGTGCTGTGCCATTCCGTTCAGGAAAATAAACTCGCAAGTGCTGTGCCATTCCGTTCAGGAAAATAAGCTTCAAAGTTCCAGTAAATATCTTACTGTGTCGTTCAGGAAAGTAAACTGAGATTGTATCTCGGGAATCATGGCACCCCATCATTTGGACCCCAAAACTCGGTAAAAACTGAGCAATTCAATATGGTTGGGAGGTATGCTGGGGCATCAGGTGCTGCCTTGCATACACATGTGCTAACATCTGGTCTGGGCATATGGCTGCTTAGGGCCCGTAGCCTAGTAAACTCATATGGTATCAGGAATATCAGATATGTCCTGAGTCCTGTGACAAACTGTGTTGTTACAGTACCATGTCATCCAGCCTACATCTGACAAATAGGTGAGTGGTACTACAAGTGCATTTGGACATTTCAGCAAAATCTGTGCTACACAATAACTGACAGCAGTGTATATGTAGTGTAGGGTGTCCTCCTCATAGGTGTCTGACATATGCAGTTACCAAATGTTTGCAGAATGTGTACATGTGCCTAATAGATATAGACCTCCTGCCAGACAAATGTTTATTTTTGGACACCAGTTGGACAATATGTGATGGTTGTCCCCAGAGTTTGAGGAATGTATCTGTGACATGCCAGACCCCTGGGGAGCACAGTAATGGTACATTAATATCCAGTACTGTATTAATTCCCTTACATTGTATGTTCAATATGTAGGCACTGCTGCTGAGGCAGACCCAGTGTCCCCCTACTACTAATGCCTATAACCTGCTTCCCTGCTGCAGGGGGTCACCAGGTATGCTATCCATAGGTGTCAGGCAATGAGATACAGATATGGAGTACACATTGACCTAACCAGAGTATGTCAGGAATGGTCAGGGACACCTGGACAATCTTTGAACTAAGCCTGTATGACATTCACACACTGAGAGGGGCTCACTGGCAGTACATGATGTGATATGCCAGCTGTATCCACCAGTACTTACTGTCAGCACTGTATAACAGATAATCCAGTGGCAGTCATATGTGAGCTGACCATTGCTGGGGTGACTCAGAGGCCAGAGCTGTCATCTATGTCACTGCAGACAGAGTCATAAGGGATGGCTGTAGGTGCTGAACAGCAGACTAAAAGCACCATGTCAGTCCAAGAAATGTTGTTAAGAACTACTGTTTAAATTCCTATTTTCCATGACTGGATCCCCATCTGCATTCCATTATATGCTTAATTCTATGACATACCTGGTATATTGCTGTACTCCTTTGTGAGAAGAAATCCAGTTGTAGTCTCCTAGACAATCGCAGTCTGCCTTCATGAAGAAAGTGTCAGACCTGTTTACCAGAGACAACAGCTTGCCTTTTGTAGGTAATACTCATGAACAGGTGATTGCCTGTGCACCAATCTGTAACTCCCACTTGCTAATGCATCCAGAACAGGTGGGTTGCATTGCCATTAGCCAATGGCATGGGAACACAGTCCTATAATTAAGGCCTTTGTGTAGGCCTTGGTCCTTTTCCTGGCCTGCAAGGAGGACATTATCGAGGTGTGGGAGCTATACAGAGGATATGTAGAAATGCTGTTCACTATTTGGACTGATGTGCTATGGCCACAGTTTTTGCATGATGTGTTTGGCCATTGTTGACAGAGTTTCTGATTCTGTGGCAGGTTACTGTTTAACAATGTGTCTTGGGCTCAGTAAGGAGACAGGCAGATGTGAGTGTCATACAGCCTTTTTATCTGAATGTACATGCTGCTGCAATTGATTCTGGTGTATCAGCTGTGTATGTTTGTAGTGGGAGACTGTGATACACGTCCCTGTCACCTGAACATTCCCAACCCAACCCTTTATGTATGGGTGTTGTGTGGATGCCCTGTTCTAGGTGTTTGGGAGGTATGGTAGGTCTGCAGCAGGTAACTGAACATACAGCTGCATGTGTTGCAGGCTACAGTTGCTGCATTTTGGCCAGGAATCATACTGGGGATTGTGAAGACACTGAGGGGACAGCAAGCGGTACATGTCAGTGAGGGAGCAGTGTCAGCTCTTGTGTCACAGCAAGGTTAGGGTGAGGGTACCCATTACAGCCAGGTGAGGCATGTGCCTCTAGTAAATATGTTAAGTAGTACTACCATCCAGAGAATGTTAGGAGAAGTTTAGGACACATATTCATATTTGTGACACATGTCCCACCCTCCAGGCCTTTGACATGCTACTTTGGGTGGCAGTGACTGTGGTAGCAGCAACCAGGTCTTCTGGACATTGCAAGGCTCAGTTATTTCTAGGTTGTATTGCCAAGCGTGTAGTTGTAGTGCAACAGACTGGACTGTGGGCCTGAATTGTGGATGTCCAGATGTCAGACAAGCTAGGAATGTTACAGACAGAGCTACTGAGTAATTATTATGGGAGGTGTAGTTGCAAGACATATGTGCATGCACAGAGTGTGTTACACAGGGCAGGCATGAACATGTATGTTTTCTTGGCTATGATGTGTGACACTGACCTGTCTGTCATGCTTTTGTAAAATCAATCTGTACTGCCTTGCCAGTATGTCAGCACACAGAATTGCTTTGATGACAACCATGCCATGCTTAGGTGGCATAACTGTGGGCATTCTGCAGTAGTCTGTGCAGTTGTCAGTTTTACCTGATATCGTAGGCCTCCTGTCAATCCATCAACATGTCTTTGGTTGTGTAGAAGTTCATTGTCTGAATCACAGGCCCAAATATGCTGCCATTTATCACATTATATGTAGAAGTACTGTCACTGGTACTCAGGATATCTTCGTAACACCAGTAATTCCCCAGAGTTGAGCTGGCCTACTGGTGTATTGCAGTGAACTGTAGATCAGAGGGACCTGGGGTGAATACGTGGCAGGGGTGTCTTTTTCCCTAATGTTACGTGACTGTACTGCATGATATAGTTACAAAAGCAGTTAGAATTCCCAAACCTGAATTGGTATAGTTGTGTGTTTCTCTGACTGAAGTTTAGAAAGTCCTGGGTTTGGTGCTTGGCAGTGGTGCCTTTTTTCCCTAATGTTACATGATTGTACTGCATAATATATTTACAAAAGCAGGAGCCATTCCCTGGAGCTGAGTTGGCCTAGTAATGTGTTGCACTGACTGTAGTTCAGAAGGTCCTGTGATCAAAACTTGGCATCAGTCTCCTTTTTCCCTAATGTTACATGACTGTACTGCATGATATATTTACAAAAGCAGCAATAACTCCCAAGAGCTGAGTTGGCCGGGTCTATATTATAAAGACTTGCACTTACTTACGCGAATATCTAAATGTCGACCCATCTTCATTGAACCGCATATACACCAAACACCCTAAACCACGAAATTCAAAAAGTCGAACTCTCATACTTGTCCCACCCCACCGCCCGCTACATACTACCTACACAAACTAAATAAACCACATACATACACTAATCAAAACCCTACTTCTAACCCTAAACTAAACCCTACTTCTAACCCTACACTAAATCTTACATATACCACCATGTATGCACTTAACCCGCACCCTAACCCTAAGGTCCGTAACTATCACACACTTACCTTATGGAGCTATACCGCAGAAGGCCAACCATGATGATTCAACATTTCCGTGGTTCAATGAAGACAGGTCAACGTTTAGGCATTCCCATAAGTAAGCATTCATCTTTTTAATATAGACCCGAGGTGGCCTAGTAATCTGTTCATAGGTTCATAGGTGTATACTAGGCTAATGGCCTTGGAGCCTTTACAAGCCTAGTCCATAGAAGTGCCCTGGCATTGTGCACCCGACGTTAGTTCCCAGTGCCTTTATCAAGTAGAGCCACTGGAGTGATTCCAGGGGTGAACTTTTATTTCCCATCCACTCACCAAGATATCTCTTGAAGAGGGCCAGTGAGGTGCTCTGCTTGACATAAATGGGAAGTCTGTTCCAGAGCATGGGCAGTCTCTGGGTTATTAGCCTCTCCCTCCAGCATGTTCTGTTGATTGTAGTAATGAGGTTGAGGTCTCTGGAGCATGTGGTGTGGAAGGATTGGGATTTTAGATGTAGAATTTCTAACAGAGCTGGGTCAGACATGGCTTTGTAAGTCAAGCAGAGATCGTCTCTTAGTAGACGATATGAGACAGAGAATAGCTGGAGTTTTTTGAGTCTGTCCATATAAGACATGTGTTTACGGCCTAGGAACCTCTTTGTGAGGTACTTTGTGGCCTTTCCAGCTGTTGCATACGTCTAGTGAGGAACCTGCCAAATGGGGCATTGTACACAGTAAGTGGCCTAATGAGAGAAGAGTAGAGAGATGATGACCTCTTTCTTCCTGGATGCAAAAACCTTGGTATTGAGATGTGCCACATAGAAGGACTTTCTGTCCACAGTGGCAATGTGATGGTCAAAGGAGAGGTTGCTGTTCACATGTGTCCCCAGATCTCTTATAACATCTTCAGTATTCAATGGGCTCCCATCAATGTGGTAATTAGTGGGAACTGAGTTTTTCCCAAAGGGGACGATGAAGCTTTTTTGGCATTAAGCTTAAGGCCATTGTTTTGACACCAATCATTGGTCTCAGTGAGGCCTTTCTGTAGGGTGTCAACATCACTTGAGGAGTTAATGGCACCCAGCTTGCAGTCGTCTGTGAACTTGGTCAGCCAGAGTCCCTCCACATTGGCCTGGACTTCTGAGATGTAGATGCCAAACAGGTGAGAATCCAGGACCGATCCCTGTGGGACTCCACTCATGACTGGTCAGCAGTCTGACTTGGAGTCCACTACTTTCACACTGTGGATACTATCTGTCAGCCAATTTGCAAACCACCTAGTGATATAGGGGCTGATGCCTAGTTTGGTGAGTTCCTATATCCTAGTTAATTAGGTCCATGATGATGCACTCCATAGCCTTACATATCAGACTCATCAGGCTAATGGGGTCTGTAGTCCCCAGGGTCTGTAGTCGCTCCCCCTTTATGGAAAGGGATGACTTTAGCAGTGTGCCATTCAGTAGGGACAAAGCTTGAGGTGAGGCTGTGATTGAACAGGGCACACAGATGTGGTGCCAAGTCACTTTGTAGTTCATGTGGAACATATCCAGGGATATTGTCGGGTTCCATGGAAGCTGTATTCTTAGCCTGGGACAATGCAGCTTTAACCTGTTCTGCAGTAATGCTGGGTGCCTGGCATTCCTCCAGTATTGTGATTGGTCTTTTGGGGGGGGGGGTGAGAGGGGTAAAGGTGGCACTGAATCTGTCATCCAGTATGTTGGCAATATCAGTTGGCTCAGTATAGGAGGTACTATTGTGCAGTAACTCAGTGCAAACCTGAGTATTGCCATGGAGATTTCTGATATAACTATAGAAGGATTTGTGGTTGCTTTAGTGTCTGCTGCAATTCTGTCTTCATAGCTGGCTTTAGAGGTTTTGATGAGGGATCTCAACTTTTTGTTGAGATTAATGAGGGAGTTTTTTCAGTTTTGGGACTTCACCTTTTTCTGCATCAGTTTCTTCCTTCTGTTGCAGACTTTATTAATGGTAGGGGACCACAAGATTGGCTTCCTTTTCTTGGTGGAGAGTGTCTTGGTTCTGTTGGATATGGTTAGTTCCATGCATTAATGTACGTGTTCATACAGTGCATTGGTGTATGATTTGGCAGTCATGCATCTATTTTCCATTGACATGGGTTCTGTGAAATTAGTCACCTCTGTTTTTAGGAACCCAAAGTCAGCTTTGGGGAAGTTTTTCATGGTGGTTACCTTTGCGGGGGATATGGGTGAGATGTGGATTTCCATCATGATTAGTTTTTGGTTGGATCAAACCAGGGAGGAATTGACTATTGTTGTAGGGCAATGGTTGCCCATGTTAGTAATAACCAGGTCATGGATGGTGCTTCCTCTAGTGGGGGGTAAGAATGAGCTGGTCCAGTGCACTAGAACTGATGAATTCCAGGAAGTGTCGGGCCAGTGTATTGGTGCATGAGTAGGTTTCCCAATTGCTGGACAGGTAGTTGAAGTCACCTAGTATGAGACTGTTGGGTTGGACCCAAATAGTTTCAGGGTGCTTAGGAATGTGGAGTGAGAGTCTTGTGACATGGTTGGGGACCTACAGCAGGCTACGATCTGAATTGCTGTCTTACCCAATGTTAGTTGTACCTGAAGTATCTCAGAAGCATTATGCTGGGCTACTAGTCTGTAGGTGTGCATATCCTTTATGAATATGAAGACACCACCATCTTTGGAGCTTCAGTCCATGTTCTGAGGCCGAAAGGAGTGGAATGAGTTATAGCCTGGTAGTGCAGGGGTGCTTTCTGTTGCTTTAAACCAAGTCTCCATTACAGCACAAATGTCGATGTTCTCCATTTAGAAGAGTGCTTCGAGCAAGTCCATCTTGAGATTTAGACTTCTAGCATTGCACAGCATGGCCCTCAGATTGCATTTATTTATAGCTGTTACAGTGATAATTTGGTCTTTGGAACATTGCATAAAAAAGGCACTATGGGGTGGCAAGAGCCTTAGCCAGTATCTGGATACCCAGGGGTGACAGATGCAGGCCATCTCTGGCATAGCATCAAGGTCTGTCAATCATGTCATCCCAAGCAAACAGATACTGGCTCCACTTAGAATGACACCAGAAACTTAGCCAGTTGTTGAAGTCAATCATTTTCTGCTTGTACTGTTGTATCATTCTGGGTGATGGTAGGATGCTGATCAGGGCTAGGGTCATACGTGCCCAGGCCACATAATCTGATTGCTCCTCCATTTCTCTTTTCATGTAGTCCAGGGAGGTGCATCTCAGGTCATTCACACCCACATGGACAGTGACAGAGTCATACTTATACTTGTTGTGGAGTGACCTGAGTGGGTGTGTTATGCGTCAGATTCTGGTACCTGATAGACAGCTGACTGTTACCTTCTCCTTATTCAACCTAGTGAGTGGGACATCAGTGTGCCTCATTATCAAGTCACCTATGATTATTGTATTGGGCAAGCTGTTTTGCCTTAGGGGCTTAGGTTGAGAGGCACACTGTGTAGGTGAGCTGTGTGTTTTGTGGTTGTGCTGTGTTGTGGTGGTCAAGTGCATTTCTGCTTTGGAGGTCCCTGCTGTTTGGGTAGAATTCTATTGAGACCCTCTGCAAAGGTGGGTGTGTGGTTTGTGTCTTTATGTGACATCTGTGATGGTGGGTGTTCTGGAGGGCTATGTGATGCATGTGATGTGGTGCAGGTGTTGAACTTCTCCTCTTGACCAGCTATTCCGGTCATGGCTTGAGAATGCATGACTTTCAATTCAGATATATAAGTGCATCTCTCACCAGTTTGAGTGTTGGGGGGTAACAGGAGAGGGTTGTCTTTGTACATGAGGCAGTTGTTCCACTGCCTCAGAATGCCCAAGTTCACCAGATTAATAGGAGAAAGTGCAGGGAACTGACCTTTAGACATGCCAGAAGGGATTGTCATTATTACTAAGTACTGCAGCTATTTCCTTATATATTAATTTTACAGAAAAATGTCACTCAAGGTGTCTGCATCTGTACAGGTCACTGCCAAACACTTGAGGAGAAACTAATATGTAGACCCTGAAATTTTAAGGATGAAGTATTTAGGCAGATATTCTGAAGTTAGAAAGAAATCAAGCACTACTTACTGAAAAATAAAGAATTAGCTTGTCAAGAATGATGAAAAGAGGGGAGTCACATGAATGGCTACTGCCTGGCTACTACTAATGCTGGTCTCAGCACAGGTTCACTCTGTTGGGATACAATACTCTTTTGCTTCTTCTTTCACCAGAAGCAAAATGTTAGCGCCAATCCTAAGAAGAGAAGCTGGCCATGGCCTGTTTGGTGATCCACAGACTTGTCTCAGATGGTGCAAGGGTCTGCAGGCTTGTAGCATGTTGATCTGACTACAGTTTAGAAGGTCTTGGGTTCAATAGTAGGCAGTGATTTTTTTCCCTAGTGTTACATGACTTTACTGCATGATACATTTACAAAAGCAGGAGTAATTCCCCAGAGCTGAGTTGGTCTAGTGGTGTATTGCTCTAACTGTTGTTTAGAGGGTCCTTTGGCATGGTTGGTTATTTTGTTGCTGGGCAGAACAGTGTCTGACTCAGATAAAGTGATTAAGCAATTTTAAGTGGTTTAAAGTGGGTTTGCACAGATTTGAGTGTTGCTTCATGGTGCCAAGTGACACTTATCCCCTCTTAAACTCCCTCTATTTTCAAACAAAAAGAAAAGAAAAAAGGGGTGATAGGAAAGTGGTGAAATGGGGGCAAGCAGGTAGAAAAGTATATGAAAGGCAGCTAGGTATGTGCTGGACGGGTGTAGGAAAGGACCATAGCTTTCCATTTTTTGTGCAGTAACAACTGTGCATGATGTGATCAATTTGGTATTTGGAGCCTCACACTCCACAGAGAAGGATGTGGGTGACATAACTTTGTTGATTATTCAATGGGATATTTAATTCATGGCAGTGTACATGGGGGAGAAATGGAGAGCCATGTATGGGATGAAATTTTTTTGGGACAAATGCCCTTTTTTTTAAGGTAAGAGTGGGATGTTGGGGAAACGTTTTAGGTATGTTTGGGGAGGTAAGTTGGGTAGGAGAGGTTGCTTTTGCAGACAGACAAGACAGCAGACAGAAGTGGTGTATGACACATGAGGGGGGTGAACACCTTGGATGTGGAGGGTGGTTGGGAAATGGAGGACCAAGTGCCCCAGATGATAACAGTGGGACTGAGATCCCCACCCTTGGGCAGTCACCACTGCCCCTTCACAGCCCTGAAGGTGGCTGTGTACTGGGACCAGCCTGGCCCTTGAGGTGTACTAGTCTGCCCTCGATTTGGTGCAGTCTATCATCCAAGGCACATTGGATGACCCTGCACACCATACCTGAAACCTGATTCTGGGTGACAGTCTCCTATCAGTGCCTGCACCCAGGGTGGGACAGGCCCCATCCCCTGAGTCAGTTCCACCTGAGGGTGGTGCAGGACCAGCAGAAGGAGCAGCTACAGGTTGGGTCCAGACCTGCTAAGACTAGGTGCCATGGCCAGATGAGGTGAGATAGGCAGATCAGCCGGAACCTGCCTACCCAATTGTGTTATAGTGTTGAGGTCTATCAAGGTGTATTGGTTAGTCATGAACAAAACATTTCAACGTTAGTTATAACAGCATGCATGGGTGTTCCTATTAACCCAGAACAATAGAATTTCATAGCATATGGAACACAGGCATAAATGTAATAACTGTCATTATTTAAGAGCATGCCAGTAACAGTTGTAGCAAAAGGTCAACAATGGTAGAATTTTGACAAGTTAAGTTAGTTTTCAGCCATTTAAATATATAACCAATAATACAGCACAAGGCCCAACATTAGGTTTTGAAAACAAAATATGTGGAAAGGTAACCATACCCATACTATAAGAATAATAATTTGTGATACAGATAAGGATAAGGGGTAGGTGGAGAGAAATACTTTCCATTAGCAACTGTATAGGTATATTTTTTACAACAGTACTGCTGAATACTCTACAGGTCTGCCATTACTTTACATCTACATGTGCACTATAGCTTCTGTATCATGTGCATACCTCTCAAACTGTTGACATTGCATGGTATGGGCCAAGCTGTAAGAACTATAGGTACATAACTACAGGGTGCTCGTACATGTCAGGGTAACATATATGGCTGACAAGGTGTACCCTGAACTGATGTTGTATGAGTGTGCTACTGGCATACTTCAACTGGATTTATATATGTGTCCAAGGTTATTGGCAACAGTGATCACTATCTTTGACAGTGTGACACTTGACAGACATGTATCATGCACGGTGTATGGACTATATACCTATTCTGCTGTCATTCGTAGGCATGGTAGACATTAGTATAACCTTCATACAGCTACTACAGACATTTCTTTACCTGTAAGTCCTGTGTGGAAATATCTGTTAACAGTAGTGACTGCTTCTAATAATAGTCAGTACTACTTGTCCGTTACTATAAATACATGTTCCCTGGATTCAAACCGGGGGTCTGCGTGTGGAAAAAAACAACATATGTATTGCTTGTTACACTGAGGTACTGGGCCACTGCTGTGTGTTGGTTGACTGATATATGCCTAGAGCTCACCTGCTGAGAAAGTCTGACCTGGTAATATCGGTAGACTGTCACAGGAGACTGCAGTGACAGTTGAACACACATGCATGAGATTCATGCATGAGATAGTAGGTGAAGTGTGTTTTAATACTTGGAATGCAGGTGTAGACAATTAATCCCTAGTGGATGTAAATATGTGTGATCTGTACAGACCATATCAGGGTGCTGGGATGCCTGCCAAACCCATATAAATTTGCAGATGCTATATTTGCAGTCTGTAGCTACTACTGTGTCATGCTTGTCTGCATCAGCATACCTGCATTCAGGAATGCATACAGCTGAAATGCAAAGTTTAACACCAGACAATCCTGATGGAAACATACTATAGTACCTTACACATTACTATTCAAGGCTCACATGTTAGTACATAACATATATCAGATTGCATTCTATCTTTTAGTGCAGCTCCACATCTACAGTTTAGCATAACAGTTCTGTTGAAGCCAAACTTCAGGCACTTCATGGTGTTATACCCATATTTGCTTTGCAACACCTGTAAAATTATGTTTCTTCAACAAAAGAACAGAATACACACAACTGGCAGAAGACAGCTTTATTAATTGTGACATGACACAGTCACTGGTATACATTTGACAAACTTTATTGTACTCTAGTTTAAATAATGCATGCATTGAAGGTGTGCTGTTATTGCAAAACCTATGCAAGACTAACACTTTTACCTTCACAAGTCTGACTGCAGTTGTACTGTATTTTCTGTAGATCATGAATGGATGTAATTTATCCCCTTCACATTTAGAATGCTAGTGTGCTTTATTACCAGATCATTAGTATTAATACCATATACACATGTCATTCCTATACATTATTAATGTTATTAAAGACAGTCAGAACAAATTATACCTTCTGGCAGCTACTACTGCATTCTTACTTATTTATGTTACTATATATTTCAAGATATAGCTGTATTCACCACACTCTCTGTGCATCCTCCATTGGAGCCCTGTGTGGGCCTCCAAGATGCGAGCTCTCTTCTCTGCAGATGTGGAAAGGGAAACATACCATTATGTATAGCTGTCTATCATATATTCATACTACAATTTGATAAATCACCAGTTGCTATAATTACAAACTTCTAGGGAATTCTGTTCCTAAGCATCTTGAATCCACTGGGCCAAAAGCCCTCCCTTCCTTTGTTTCAGGTAATCATAATGCTCACCAGTGCGGGGGATTGCAGTAGCATTGGTGAGGTCATGTGCCAGACAGTCCCAGGCCTCGGACTTGTATTCACAGCCTTGGTACTGGCCCTGCCACAGTCTGTTGCTATGGTCTTTGAAAAGAGCCCAACCATGACCCTGGACTCCAACATGTCCAAGCACTGTACCTGAAAGTGCTCTCCCTCCTAACACCAGCCATAGCTCCTGCAGTGATTAAACTCCAACAGGTTCTGGATGTATTGCCACCTGTGCAGCCTAAATAAGGCTATTTTCCCACCCTTTGCTGCCATTGGACCATTTTTAAAAATGCTAAGCTCCAGTTAGCAGTGAGCAAACCCACTAAGCTGAGTTGAGCAGTGCTTAAAGTGGTAAATGATTAGTGGTGCACAAACCCACTTAGCTGAGCTGAGGACTGCTTAAACTGGGAGTGCTAAGCACTGCCTAAACCAGCTAAGAAGAGCTGTGCATTGCTTAGTACTGCTAGAACAGGTCCTATTTGAGCATTGCTTAGCTTGGCTTAGCAGTGCTTAGCAAAATGTAGCTAAGGGCAAACAAGATTTTTACATAATAAAAAATATGTATTGACATTAATTACTCATTATTGATACTTTATTATTATGTGTATGTATTTTACTTTACATGACCTCACCCTATGTACTTTAATTACTTTACCTTGAGGAGTGACTTACTGTATTGGACACTTGTGTTTAACTGGAGGTTTTCACTACATATCTCAACTGGCACTGGGATTCTGGATAAGCTACACTAACCTGGTTAACAAATATCAATAACTACATCAGTAAAAAAAATAAAAATGTATATAGAAATGCTTTCCGATGGAAAAGCTGAATGGCTTGTCTGCATATTCAAACCATGCACCTATTGCACACAAAGCCATAACTCAAATCATTCAGCTAAGCTGGCTGTGAAGATTTCAGCTATACATTTCCATATACCTTTTCATTATGTTTAAGCACTGCTGAGCAAAGTGCAGTGCTGTGCAAACCCACTCAGCTATGCTTAAACATGACTTTTTGTATAACAATTAAAAGCACCTGGTGTCTATTTCTAGATGTCTGGCACATGTTTATTGCTAAGCGCCATGCCGCGCCACACCAAACACACAAATAAAAACAATTTAAAAAAAAAGAAAAGAAAATAAACATCAAAATCACATTTTGTCATTTAATTTCAGTGCTGTATGGCACTCTGAGGTGTGTAACACACCTCTGTGTGACATATATGAAAACAATTATAAATAAGTGTCTGAGGACACTTTCTTTAATCTTTTAGTGCCGTGCGGCACTTTGACAGTGCAGGCGGTGTGTTACGGATACTGTAACACCCACTGTGTGACATAAATATTCTTCTTTCATCTTTTCCCGGTTAGGGTTCGCCACAGCAGATCATCTGTCTGCTCATGATTGGCAGTGGAGTTTTATGGTGTTGAGTTGCCAGCCCGGCGCCCAATCTTCCACAGAAGGCACACACACACACACACACACACACACACACACACACACACACACACACACACACACACACACACACTCACACCTTGGGCCAATTTAGAGTGTCCAATCCACCTACTGCATGTCTTTTGGGATGTGGGATGTGAGAAGAAACTGGAGCACCTGGTGGAAACTCACGCAACCACAGGGAAGACATGCAGACTCCACATAGAAGGCACCCCAGCCAAGAATCGAACCAGAGAACCTCTTGTTGTGAGGTGGCAACGCTAACTGCTGCACCACCGTGACCACCCTGTGTGACATAAATGTTAATAATTATAAATAAGTTTCCAATGACACTTTCTTTAATCTTTTAGTGCCGTACAGCACTTTGAAAGTGCAGGAGGTGTGTTACAGGCAATGTAATACACCTCCTGTGTGACATAAATGTTAATAATTATAAATAAGTGTCTGAGGACACTTTCTTTAATCTTTCAGTTAGTGCCGTATGACACTTTGACAGTGTAGGGGGTGTGTTACAGACACTGTAGCACACCACCTGTGTGACATAAATATTAGTAATTATAAATAAGTGTCCAAGGACACTTTCTTCAATCTTTTTGTGCAGTACTGCACTTTGAAAGTGCAGGGGGTGGGTTACACATCTCTGAGCACTGTAACACACCCCCAGCACTGATTCAGTAGCCATGTACATGGCTTCCCCTCAGTAGCATGCCTTCATTAATATGCAAGGCATGCTGCCAAGTGTGAGGTGCAGACACGGACACCGTTCACTCTATGTAGGGCTTACACTATTCCTACACAGTGTTTATTAAACCTGGGGGGGGTGCTTTGTAAAATAACTTAAAACTGATGAAAAAAAACCAGAACAAACAATTAAAAGCACTTATCCAGTTGCTGCATGGCATGGAAACCAATACTTGTTAGATTTGAGACAAGTGCAATAGAGTCTGAAAAAATAAACTCTGATAAATCAATGGCCATTAGCAACTGCAGTGACAATCTGCCTCCAAGCAACTAAATCTCCTAAAACAGCCTGTCTTGTTCTTCTCTCATCAGGAAAATAAATGATTTATAGCTAGCATCTAGACCACTTAAATAGCTATTAACTGAAATTTGCCAAAAAAGCACAAATAAGCTTAATCCATTTATTTTAGAATGATGACGATAAACAAAGTAACTTAAACTAAGGATAGCAAATAGCTTAATCTGACAAAAGTAAAGTAAATAGCAAAATTAACTTTAATGAGTTAATTAAAATAACTTCAAAACTCACAAAAGCAAAGAAAATGACTAGAAACTTTTACCCTGTCCTAAAGAAAATCACTAGAAGCACTTATCCAGTAACGTCCCTTATGAAGCTTTCTTGTTGCCACTTCACCTTGGGCCAAGAATTCGAGATTTTTATTCATCAGATTTCAATGAATGTGTCTCTTAATCAAATGGGTCTTCATGGAACATGTAAGATCTAATTTTATGGAATGTCTTTAGTATTTTGTTAGAGATTTCCCTTTCAGTTGCATCTATTGTGAAACTTTTGCTTTTTTGTTTCTAACTTATTTGGTACCTGCCCCTAGGGAAAATAGTTTGGCTGTTAATGCCAAGGACTAAGGCAATGATCTGTTTTCTGTAGTGCATGGTTTAATTCCTTTGATTCCTTTAATGTATATTTGTCAGCTGTATGACATGTCACTTAACCAGACAATTCTCCCATGTCACCTTGGAAAAAGGACACTTGAGCTCACCAAGTTACAAATTTAAGAAATACAGTAAACCAAATTAAATAAAAATAAATAAATAAATAAATAAAATAAAAGCCTTCTTACTGAGCTGAATATTTCAGAACATTGCAAAGTTGTTCACTATACTAAATAGGCCTTGTAATGGTAAAACATGTCAGTTGATAATGGGTTTTGGCTTTCTAGCCTGAGCACATTGTTAAATACCTTAAATGTCATGGTTCATTCAAGAATCAGAGTGATGAAACAACTTTCATTGAGAAGTTTGTCTGTCTCCCAGGATGGCTTAATAAAGGGATATTTGCAAATGTTTTTGCATCCAGGATTATATGTCACTTCAAGTTTAATTTAATAAATTCCTAAATGCATTTGTCATTGGATTTATTTTCTTTCCTTTTTTACCATATTTTACCTATCATTGAGGTACATCAGAGACTTATTATTAATTGAATGTTTCACCCTTAAGCTATGCTGATGAGTAATTATAACAGGAAACTTTATCTCCAGGTAGAGGAAATGGGTGTATTGCCATGAGTGCATTATTAAATACCTCTTTGTCATTCTGCATTTATAGCATCCTGAAACATAATTTATGTTAGCTACCACAGTACATAGATAATGATGTGTTTAAATAACATCTTTCTACATTTAGTTTGAAATGAGTGAATTGCAATTTAAGAATGTGCACTGTTCTTTTGACCTGCAAGCATCTAATTCTAGAAATGTTCATATTATTTTCAGGAGCTTGGTGACCAGTATTACAAAGAATAAGAGGGAAAGAAAATGAGACAGAATTCTGCATTTGCAAAACTGAAGGATTTTTTTTTATCTCTTTCAAATGCTTGTTTTCATGTTTCAGATTTATATCAACATAAGAAATTTTAGCATTTTCTGAAGAAGTTGAACCCAAAAGAGAAACTCAAACCAAACGTAACTAAGAAAAACATCATGTTTATTTCTCCAATATACTGTCACAGATCTAAAATCACATTTAAAGTCCATGAAACACTTTTCATACTTTATAACCAATATTGTTTGTAAAACAGTTGCTAAGATGACATCTCCTACTTCAGGGAGTATAACTGAATTTATTGGAAAGTCTTGGAAATGGTCTTTATTAATATGCCATAAAATGATAGTTCACTAATGAAAAAAAGAGATGTGAATCAGAACTATAGCCCAGTGAACTAAATTAGTGAATCCATAGATTTTTTTGTGGCTTTCTTATGTGTGTGTGTGTGTGTGTGCGTGCGTGCGTGCGTGCGTGCGTGCGTGTGTGTGTGTGTGTATGTGTGTGTTGGCATGTGACACCACTGGAAATGCAACATACTGCACTGTTGGGGCAAACATTCTGGCAGCAATGGATTAGTAGATTTGTCAATTTTATACACTTATTTACCTGAAATGACCTGGATCCAGCAGCAGCTGGAAGATACATTCAAAGATAAGGTGCTATTGTTGTTTTAAGCAGTTTAGAAGCCTGAATCTTATTCTGCCAGACTGCATTATTGTCCAGACATCCACCTGCTGAAACACAGCTTGCCTTTCTCATAATAAACCAAATAATGTTACACTGCATGTAACACTTCTCAGATCATAGAAGTCATAGAACAGGATGCACATTACCTCTGAGAAATCCAGTATAAAAGACATTTTATTTTTTTCATATGTACAAATATCAGTACCCCACAGGTGTAGGGCAACCAGTAAAATAACACAATTCTGAAACGGTACATACTTGGATAATAAATAATACTTGCTTTTCCTCTTTTGTATAGTTTTATATGCTTACAATGGTTATAAACTAGTTCAGCAGGCATATGAACCACCACAAACAATGGAGTACAAATCAGGGCATAATTAATTTAATTCCTCGAGCTTTCTTGCGTTTTTGGAAGAACTGTATTTTAGATTTATTGATCTTAATCACCTCATACAGTACATTGAGGTGTCCCCTATTCATACCGCTCAACTTCCTTGCTCAAGAATTCAAGACAAAGCTGAAAATAATGAGGGACAAACCCTCAGAAACAGTCTAATTTTTTAAATAATAGAACAGGAGTTTTTGCATCATCATACATTTTCTGAACAAAGATACGTTTGAAACTCTAATATTGGGCATTATTGACCGAATATAATTCTTAGTCATTTACTAGAAAAATCAAAACAATTTCAAAAGGTGGGACAAAAATATGAGGCAAAATCAGGGTTGTTCAGCAAAATCAGGGACATTTGAGAGGTATGCCCCTAACTGTAGTATTTGAAGTTACAGAACCAGCAAATGAAATTTCAGGATGATGAATCCCAATAACATCATTTAGACTCCTGCTCCAGAAATCCACTGTTTGGTCCTATGTTTAATTACAGACTGGTGTTTTGACAAGATAGAACTTACAGTTCATATGGAATTATGTCAACCTTGAAAATATATGACTTTTCCACACTATTCACTTCAAATGTCATGGGGTGTGTATTTTATATAAATATTTCTTATATATCTTATGAAATTTTAATGGAACAAAATCACAACACAGAGTATAATATTTGTCTGCAAAATGAAATATACATCAAATGGTTCCTTATCTAGAATATCTGTATACAAACTACACTTTGTAAAAAATGATGTTTGAATATTTGCCAGAGTATAGTACTCCAAATGTCTATTCTGACAATGACCAAGGTATGACTTGTAACACGCACATGCCACAGACTAAGCTAAAAAGAACAGAATACGCATGATGTTTGTTCTTAGGAGGACAGTGTACATGTAAAGTGCTGTATCTGTCGTATTGGGGGTTGGCATAATGGTTAATGTGTTACTTTACAAAAACACAGAACAGGGTTTGATTTTCACCTTTGAAGGGGCATTAGCTAGGCTTAAAGTGGTCTAGCACTTACCCACAGACACCTATTTAAACTATGTGTAAATTAATCATGTCTGACTTCACACTGGACATTATGGACAGTCAGCCTACCTTTTCCCCTCTAATGCCAGTCTCATAGCATTAGATATCCTAAAGCTGTGTAGCAATCATCATATGCTCACAGATAATGAACTCTTATTAAAAATAAGTAATTCTGTTTTTGAAAGGTAGAAATATTTAAGAAATATAGAGGCATCACTCTCACAAAATAATAAATCCTGACACATAATGCAATGTCATGTGTTGAGTTTTTAAGAAAATCCTTACAAGCTTCCTAGACTTGTAAGGGTTAAGTCTCCACAAAAAAAATCAAACATCACAGCACATGATATCTCACCTTTAACAAAGAGTCACAGTTAGACAAATAATCTCAAATCTAGTACACCGAACCACTCCACAAGCAGAAATGTTTTGTCATTTGCTGACTTCATAGTGAGACACATGGATTCTGCACTCTCTAGGATGGAAAAAGACAGGATGACAGAATTTCAAGATGTCTCGAGGGCCCTTAGTACCTTTGCACCAGACAAATATAATTGCAGCATTGAAGGTATGCTTGTGGGGGTGAATGGCTTGGGGTGAAAAACCTTGAAGAGATGCAGAAAGACATGTCTGAGCCCTTGTTGAGAAGACATAATTGAATGTTATTACTGGGATGATAATGCTTTGTAGTGCATGCTAAACTTTTTATGCTCCATCAACTACTAGTTACAGAAAAAAAAAATAAGTTAATGTTTATTGACTTCCAAAGCCTTAAAGCCAGAAAGGCAGTGTAATGGATCTAGGGCTCTCCATCAAACACACGTTTCACCGAAAAGTAAATGGCTGAGCTTAAATTTGCGAAAGTGCATTTTATCAAAAATAAACTTTCACCAGAAGGTAAGTAAGCAAACAGTTGTTTGCATGTAGGTTTAGTTGTACATCAACATGTGGTGTAGATTGCACAACTAAACAAATTGTTGCTTAGATTGCGGCATGTTGGAGATAAGGGAATATTCTCTTTTCCCCACTATAGTGCAATCTTGGAGTGAGAATATTAAAGTAGGAGGGTGGGGGGCACAACCCCCCCCCACATGGGTGTTGCAGGAGGGCTTGCCCCCCTGCATAAATGTGAGTAGTCTTTTATTTTTTAATATTTTGGGTTATTTTTTTTTATTTTTTTTATTCTTATTGTTTCCGAAAGTGCATTTTTGATAAATGCACTTTCGCAAAAGTGTGTTCAGTGGTTTACGTTTTGGTGGAACGTGTGTTTAAGGGAGAGTCCTAGATCCAGTGCAACACGGTCTGGTATGTTTACACTCACCTTGCTATTACTGTCAACTATCCAGATTTTCACAGAATGCCCAGATTTTTGCCTCATATGTTTAAACTGTTGTTCATGAAACCAGTGGTTTTCAGATAAATTACTGAGGATTAAATTCACAGAATTATGACATACATATGAATTTCATACTTCATGTTCTTCAGAAAATGTAGGTGAGCACACATCCTATTATTCAAGGTACTTTCTAAGTTTATAACAGGAAGTCAGGAAAAAAGTTATTGGTATGGACAACAGGCTGAAAGAAATCTATGTTTTATTCTGTCCTTGTCTTTGCTGGTCAGTAATGGCAGACTTGACTGCCTAACATGAGACCCAGTCTTAAAAAGATAAGCAGGGGGTGCTTAACATTTGTTAAGATCAGGTCTCACACTATAGTAACACTTAACTGATTTGCGTTTTCCAAATATAGGAGCATAATCATAATCATACCACATAGGGATCTATTTGTACTACATCCACTACAATTAGATACAATTGGTGTCATTCTAAGGGGGGGACAGATCTAGTATACATCAGCATAGAAAAAGATGCTTGACAGTCCTACATTCATTGCAAAGGATGGTCTGCACCTCTCATTCAGGCTTCTGCATTTTGGTTAAAATCCTCGATGCCACCATACTGCCTTTGTTGGGCAAAAGTCAATTAATTAACATTCCAGCATAGAAAATATATCAGTATCACAACAGGATGAAATTAAGCTGACTCTGCTCTGTTCCAGAAATTGAATCAACAAGCTGCCCAACATTAAGGTTATCTTGCACTTGGAAAGCATCCATATATGTGTAATCATTGAAACCTGGTTTCAATTTCCAGAAAGCACTCCCTCCATACCTGCGTTTAGTGCCTACTATGCCTTCAGAACCAATGGCAACTCTGGTGGTATGTCTTTATTTGTCAGAGACAACATCACCTCTAGACCACTTTCTAGAGACCCAAGAAATTAATTTATCAAGCTCCAAATCAACTCTCATTTTATTGCCTATGATATGACTCCTTTCCTGACCCCCAGAAGTCCATGTAAGCTTCTAAATGTCATGGAGGAATTTCCCATAGATAAGAACTCCATCATTCTGGGAAATTGTATATATCCATTAATTGACTAGATTACTTTCTCCACCAATGCAGGATATGCCCAAAATTTTTTATACCTAAAAATTAGATAAATAAATGAATAAATACATGCATACATACCAACATACAAATTCAATAAGATCTCCAGTACTAGCATAATTGATATTCTAAATGTGTTACAAATAGATCCCTATATGGTAAGATAGAGATAGAAAATTAACAGAGCCCACATAGTGCAGGTGGCAGTGGCAGAGGCAGAGAATATGAAGGAGATCAGACCATGGGGCTCAATACTGCGGTTGCTTTTATTTATTTACTTTTCTGATCTACAGAATAAAAACCAAGATCCATGGTTGACCACATTTGCAGATGACTGCAATCTGGAAATCATTATCAAATCCCACTCAGACACAGAAGCCCTAAAGCAGGAACTTACACTTATGCATAAGCCTAATGTACTGAAAATAGGCTTAAATGAAATGTAACATTGTTGCATTTACAGACAACTATCCTCAGCATGTAGCATTGATAATATCCCATTTCAAAATGAAATTGTAGTAAGGGAGACCTGGGATTCTGAGTTGAAAATTTCCTCTCCTTTGACTACCATGCAGCAAGACTTGTCAGGAAATCCTTCAGTTTGGACAAGCTGATCACCAGTGGAATATTATCCACATCAAAAAGGTTACTGCTCCCTTGTATTCAGTATTGATCCGACTAATTATGGAATGCAATGCCTCTTTGGGATGTTCCTCAAACAATTGGAAAGATCGCTGAGCTTCCTAACAAACAGGATCATAGGCGTAAAATTCCTAAGATACCAGAAAATACTCAAAGCACTGCCAGCCTTTTTTGTATCTTACAGGCTATTCAGTGGAGATCTAAACCTTGCCTTCTGTGCAATTAGGGGCCCAGTAGTCCAGGATCTCTTTAACCTTTATAAATCAAACATTCTCTCAAATACCAGATTAAGAGATCAGAATCTGCCTCAACTTATCAACAGGACAAGGCAGACAGAATCATTACTCTGTGCCTATCTCACCTCATGAATAGACTCCCCTGCCCGATAAATCAGTGTGATACACGTCCTTCTTTCAAAGAAGACCTGGATAATTGGATGGGTGTTCATAAATTCATCCCTAGGTATGACTAGCATAGTCCCTCTTGAAAAGAGAGGGGTGGTGTAGGGTGGGAACTGACAAGGCATAATGGTCACAAGACTCAGAAGCATTGGATTTGTTATGGTTCCTATTATTCTTAGCAAGGATCATCAGAGGAGACCATGGGAATCACCATTTTCTCAACCATATGCATGCATTATAAGTACTTGAATTAATGTGCAGCAAAATGCAACTGACAATTTGTAACCAAATCCACTTCTAACTCAATCACTGCCTGGGAGGCTAAATAGGATATGATTCTTACTGAAAATAAATTTGATATGGTAATTAAATTGAAAAAATATTTAATTGCAATAGTTTGTTATAAGATGGACAAGAGTTGTGCAAACTTAGGATATCGTTCAGGCCTTAAAGTTTACTTAATTATCTGAAACTGAAGTTGTTTCTCTATTCCAAAGAAGACAAATATGGCAATGGTGACACTGGATGGTATGCAGCTACATTTTCAGATATTGGAATTGACTTTTTTAGTATGACAAGTTACACATCTATTCTCTGAATTGTCTATTTTGTCTAAAAACTTTCCAGGTGAATGGACTAAAGCTTTTCTAATTGCACTAAACAGTAGGTGAAAGAAAGAGAGAAAGAAAGGTTAAAAAAATGTAGGTCAGTTGCATATTGACTCTTTTATCCAGAAAATATCAGAAAGACTAACAGTTTATCAGTTAAAACATTATTTAGAAGAGAACAAGAAGAACCTTTTTCCATTCATACTGCTAAAATCTGTACTGGACTAACTCTACCAATCATATGATTACTTGGTAACTAGAAACAGGTTACTCATAGACATGTGTAAATCATTTTTATTGCAAGGAGTACCATCACTGTGAACCAAGACTGAAAAAATGATAAACATGTTAAGCTCTACAGAAGCAAGAGACACAATCAAAACAGCACACAGAGGTGCTTGACAAAACCTTGTTAATAACATCAAAGGAAGTGTTGTTAAGATCTGTTCTCACACTAGAGACTGATAGCTGAGACTGATTGTTGGCAAACAACAGTGGCAGAAGGTGAAACAACTTTTAAAATATTTTAGTATTTCATTCTGCCACCCTTAGAAAGTTAGAACTTAAATTCTGCAGCACACAAAATGTGTGGCAGACTGTCTAAAAGCTTTTAAAGCTGACACTTCTACATGGGGATACTTTGTTTCTGCCTACTGTTTGACAGCATGAAAGTGTTTTACCAGCTTTGAATACTGGTAATACACTTTGCACGCCTATACTTTTTTCTGTAACTGGCAGTGCATGCTGTAGGTAATGCTCCATGCAATGTAAAAATATGGATGCCAAGACTCACCTCTTGAGCTTCACTCTCCAGGTGAATTTCTTAGCATCCATGTCTTGAACATATAATAATCTGGTTAGGGACTGCTGAACCCAACACAATACTCTCTATTATGGTAAAGTAAAATACTATCATCAGAACAATATTAGAGTCCAGGGAATGGTTCTGAGGAAGATAAATGGTCATGTTTATTAAACAGAAGCTATTAACCTCAAATAGATTTTCTTTTATTTTCTACCTTATGTCAGGGAATTAGAAACTCCACAAAGATCTCTACAGGGACCCATATCATTTATAATTATTATGCATGTCTTAAAAAATGTATAGTTATAATTAAACTTTTATGTATGCCGAGGATACTGCTCCATATTCAGTAAACTATGGTATAGGTACGATTTTAATGTAAACTTCAAGTCTTGCCTTTTAAATGTTCACTGAAGATAATTGTGACAGAAGTAAAATCTATGTAATATTTCACTAAATGACCGAGAAATGCTTAGTGGCTTAAGTGACATAGTGGCAGTAGCATGGATTGGCACAGTTTCAGATTTAGGACTGGAGACTGATAAGAGGTTTTTTTTCATATATTATGGAGGTAAAATTAACCTAGCAGTCCCTACATGGAGTTTTCTACGTAAACAATAGTACACGCTCTGAACTCACCCTTTTGCAAGTCGACTTTATTTTGTATTAGGATGTTATTCCATGTAAAACAGTATAGTAGCACTTTTTATTTATGAGACCTTGTGTGAAAGTACAGCAGGGTTATGTAGCCCAACTATATTACTCAGACTAATGTTTTCCCCAAATGTTTCATGCTAACATGCTGTTTTCCGCAACAACACAGCATAAAATGATCTATTCTTATAATAGTGACATTTGAGTTAATGTTTTAACACCACTTTTTATTATGTCCCACAAAACGTACTGCAGTAGCAGGTCTAGGCACAACAGAATCAAATTATACTACACATAAACTACCCTAATTTAGAGCTGTTGAGATCTGAAGATCTACACTGTCTACACGTACTGGTGAAAATCATGGTATCATACATAAGAAAAGATTTATAAATGAGAAAGCAAGCACAATTTGAGATGCTTAGAAAGAGAGAAAGGGCAGGATCATTGGATCACAGGAAATAAAAGTCAGCTGAGTCTTATGATCAGTTGGGCATTGCCAGTATCCAGCCTTAGACTGTCCACACTATATCTAGGAGATCTAGGTCAGTCAAGCCATGGTGAATTTGTAAATACCCATCTAATCTTTTTATGTCACGTGTGACACTGCCAGCCCAGCTATCTGGAATTTTGTAAATAATTCTATGTCATTTGTGAATACTGATATGATTTATACAGAATGGTATGTTATGTACTGAGCTTCAAAAATGTAACCACAGCATATCCTGCTGGAACATAGAAGATTAACTTACAAAACTTCAAGAAAATAAGTTGAAATTAAATGCTTTATGATGTGCTATAACAGTTAGTTTCAATGCAGCAAGCAGACACAATGTCTACAGCTAAAAGTGTTTGTATTGTCTTGAAACGGAAGTAATTACTAGGTTTCAAATGTAAAAGCATTTTATTGTTTCACTACTTCCAGTTCTAAGCAAATATATGAGAGAACCGTATTTCTCACACATTGTTGTTAAAATTCTGTTTGTTTCTGTTTTAGCCTGGGAACTGAAGTCAGGTGACAAAGAGAGACTGTACATTTTGTATTTTGTCTTTTGACCTGGAAACATCCATCATCAGCAATTCTGCCTGCGTGTTCCTCTGCAAGTAAATTATTTAGGGCATAGTATCATTTAGATATAGATAGGAATATAGTGAATATTAGTTTAGATGTTTTCTGTATTTATTTGAGACTGTCCTGCAATGTTGTTTTAAAATATTTCCTGTGATTCTGAACTCTGTAGTTACTGTGTTGATTGAGTATTGTCTTATTTTTTTATACTATTATAAATATTTAAATCTATCTTTGTGGCTGATATTTGTGAAACATATTTAAGCTCACAGAGTACTTGCATATGTATTTGGTGACACTGTACAGGCCACTCCTAAATAGCCTTGCTCTGGGACAGGCTTACCATTTGGATAATACTAACATTACACAGTAGGATTGGTCACCCTTTGGGAAGCACCTTAAAGTAGCTAATAAGGGGCTCTGGTGGCAGTAATAACTACTTTATAGTCTGAGCATAAGGTGGCATAGCTAGTAAACCTGTGCCAGCCTTTCCCAGGTGTGTGGTTGTGTATAAATCAAATCTCAAAGTGTGTGTGTGTCTCAGCTACTTGGGCAGGGACATGAAGCACTGGTTGGACAGAGAGAGTGTTGGGAGGACTTGGCTTGGAACCCTGGCTAAAGACTCAACTCTAAAGCTGTGCCAGTGGGGATTCTTATTGAGGATCTAGAGAAAGAGGAAGAAACCATCCCCAGATTGACTGTGATCTATGTGTGCTCTTAGGGGAAGTTATACTTTACTGTGTATGTACTTGTCATTCTCCCATTGTGTACATCTCTCACTGTTGCCAGTGGTGAGGATTGAGGCTCCCTGATTACTGGACCAGTGCAGGGGTGGCAGATCATGTTTGAAGTTTCATAGCACATCACAGCTTAATTTGTGAGGGTAGTTTGTTTCAAGCTTGTGGGGAGGCACTGCATGATGAACCTGCCTCTCTGCTATGTTTTATTAATCTTTTGGGGAAAACGTTTGATCCCAGATTCAGATATTGGTGGGACTTTTTGATTTTTGGAGATGCAACAGATTCAATATTACTGAGTCCCTAATGGCATTGAAAGCAAGGCATAGATCTCTCCTCAGAAGTCTATACAATGCTGAATAAAGGAGCTGCACTTCCAATCTTTTCTAGTAGATAAGGGGTTTTATGCCATTAAGGAGCATCTTTTGTCTTTCTAGTTGATTGATGTGTCTAGTGAGAAACATCCAAAAGGGGAGTTGCACCCAATAATTGTCCTAATCAGTGCTGTGTATAAGGGTACATTGACCTCTATAGATTTGGATGAAATTCCCTTAGAAGTTAGCTATGCTAAGTAAAAAGGACTTCCACACCACTATCTTTACATGATGATCAAAACTGAGAGAAACATCAAACCAAGTTACAAAGTTCCTAACAGCATTTTCATTTTGAAGTAGGGTACTGTCTATGCTGTATGGTCAGGGAGAGTTTTTTGTCAAATGAGATAATATTTTACTTTGTTGCATTTAATTTGATCCACTTTTAATACATACAGGTATCAATGAGTATAAGTTATTACTGAAGGTTTTGGCATCATAATGGAACATAATGATTTTCAGTTTGCAGTCATCTGGAGACTTACTTAGCCAGAGGTCTGAGTTCATCATTTGGAGATTATAAAAGTAAATATCATACAGAAGAGATTTCAGAACTACACCCTATGCGACACCACCAGTCACCTTCATGCTCTCTGATAAGGCACCTGCCATCTTCACTCTGTGGATTCTATTTTTTACCCAGTTTGATATCTGTCTTATTACACAAGGCACTAGCTATTTGTAAAGTGTTAAGTTTATTAACTATGCTAACATGGAGGAATGGTGTCAATTGCCTTTGCCAGGTTATGATACACTATGTCAAAAGCATATCCACTATCAAAGCCTGTATTAGACTTTAGAAAAGGTTAACAAAGCTAATTAAACAGGATCTTCATGTAACAAAGCTAAGCTGTTATGGATCTAGTATGATGAGATTCTTGATATCATAATTTATCAAGTCAGTCATAAGATGTTCCATGGTTTTGCAAATGAGACTCCTCAGACTGATGGGTCTATAATACCCCAGTCAGCGGTACGGACAGTTTTATGGAAGATCATCACTACAGTTGTGTGTCAAACCTCAGGGACAAAGCCTCTGGATAAACTCAGGTTAAAGGGTTTATTGAGTGTGTCTGACAAGGCTTGTTTAATACTTTTTATTAGGTATTTTATCAGGACAGATGAAAGATGTATTTCTTGGTCTTGAAAGACATCCACAGTATTTTTTCTTTTCTGATGATGGAGGGTTTGAGACAGACAAGTATAAGTGGACTTCAGATAGTCATTCTTGGGTACAGTTATCACTGAATTTATTTGCTAGTATGTTGACAATGTTCAAAGTAGGTGGTGCCATTTGATTACATCCAGAGCAATGATGAGTATAATTTCTTAGTTTCCTAATATAGGTAAAGCAGGATGTGTAAATGTCTTTACCTTCACATGCTAATCTAAGTCCATATTTCTGTAATACTGATGAAGAGTCCTGAGTGGTTTGAAAGCTTTGTTGTTTTCTAATAAATGTATTCTAATGGTTGGACCAGTGGTTTATTACTTTTGATATTGCTTTTTGTGCAGTTTTGGTCCTTTTGGCCACCTTTCTGCTTTTAATTTCTTCTTACCCTAACATACCTCTACTGGTGCCCCTAACCTCAGTTGTTCACATTGACTTACAAGAAAACTCATTTAACAGTACAACTATACAATACACTCACATAGGCAGCTCATAGAAATACACATGCACAATTGTATACCTATCACCATATCTAGCCCTTACTGTAAGACTAACAAGCAAACAATCACAGACATACTCCTAACCATGATGCTGAAACAGTTGCTGAATTCAAAGGCTTTAACATTATTACAAAAAAAAAAAACACTTCTTATCAGGCAAGCAAACCCCAAACAACACAGGGAAAGGTGATGTTTCCATTATCGATGTTTCTGTTTCACATACAAAGCCATACTTGATCAAAAACAATTATTAGTTCACTTTGTAGATAAAAACAAATCTATCAACGTGAACTGTTACCGCATATAAAAACTGAAGTGTCTGTACTGAGATCACAGTAAAGTGGGGATTGGGGAATTTGCCCTTTTCCTTACTATAGTGCAATCTCAGAGGTGTTAACACTGATTTTGGTTATTTTTGTTCTTTTCAGCTTTTTGGAAAGCCAGTCATATAGTCTTGACCAATTGCAGTTCACTTTTCCAAAAAGTCGATAAGTTGATCTTTTGAGATAGATCCATACACACACACACACACACACACACACACACACATATATATATATATATATATATATATATATATGTTAATATGTTAGGCGAACCTTCATAATGAAACACACGCACACACGCACACACATGCATGCGTGCACACACACACACACACACACACACACACACACACACACACACACACACACGCATGCACGCGCGCAAAGCACGCAAAACATACAGACATATACACAAATGCACAAAGAGATCAGAACTGCTACAGTGCTGGGAAACATATCAAGCTCTGCTTCTATGAAAAGCATCACAAACAGTATTTGTGCAACAAGTCTGTGGTCTTCTGTACCCTCCATATAAGAGGCTTACTTAACTAGCTGCATTGTCACACAAGTCTAAAACATCATGCAACCCAATGAAGTAAGCTATTTAAAACAGCACAAGCTTTTTTTTTTTTCCTAATCATGGAAATAGTCCCTCAAACCATTCATTCCTGCCTAGGGTGCCAGAACAACCCATTTATTCTTTGTATTTATTTATTTAATTAACATTTGTTTACTGGGAAAGTCTGACTTGGAACAAAGCCAATTTTCAGCATAGGCCTGGGGAGAAACAGTCCAGATGCATGTATTTGTAATGTAGCAGGAAACCGGAGTACATGGAGGAAACTCACACGAATGCAGGGAGAACATGCAGATTCCACACAGAAGGCACCCTAGCCGAGAATTGAACCAGAGATCCTCTTGCTCCGAGGTGACAACGCTACTGCTGCATCATTCAGGTCCTATGGAGTAAGATATATATATATATATATATATATATATATATATATATATATATATATATATAGATATAGATATATATATATATATGTATATATGTGTGTGTGTGTGTGTGTGTGTGTGTGTGTATGCATGTGTGGTTGCATTGATATATGCATATAAACATGTGACCACGAGTAAACACACAAGTAGAGAAACTTGTAAAATTCTGTATTTTTTCTATACCAGAATTTGAATTGTTCATAAGAGATAGATGCCTTTCTTAGCTACCAAATGAATAAATAAAATAAGTTCAACACATCTGGCTTGGAACATTCTGTGCTAGCAGTACAGACACCGGATTTTCTGCACTGATGAAATATTTGAAAAAGGAGTTACACAAATGTCTTCAGAGTTTTAATAAGAGGTCACATGAGGTTTGATATTGTTTTAGATGGAAAGTTGAATGTGTCTTGTACTCACAGAGTAAACACATTCATCTGATAAGGAAAATGCATTAAGGTACATTCCAGATTATGCCAACAGTTCAAAACAAGTAGAAGAAAAGGAGGAAACAGATGTTGTAAGGTAGTACTTTGTGTCCAGCTTTTTAACTTGCCTTTCAGTTCTGCTTAAAGAGAGTGAAATTATTTAAAGAAGATCCTTAAGACTGCAGTTGGCAGAAAATCTGAGTTTAGTGTAGGACAGTGCCTACTGACAGATATACATTTTTGAACTTGCATTAATAATAGAAAAAAAAAAAAAACTGAAAAAGCCTTCATAGGAAAAAAGCCATATATGCATACCTCTCTAACTCTTAGAGAAAGAAATCTTGATAAAGCATAAAATAACAGGGGAACAAAGGCCTATAAATAGGGACAGATTCTAAATATTGCACTTTGTGTCAGCATCCATTTTCTGAAGGATATGAAGTCTGAAACTTTAATGTATGTTAGTATTTAGAGACTTCAGTCTTCAGTGATTTGCCAGAAAACCTTAAATTTTATGAGGCACAGAACAAAAATATGACGCAAAAATCTGGACATTCTGAACAAATCTGGATAGTTGAGTGGCATGCATATATGGTAGCACAGGAGTAATAGATGGGGTGAGGATGGTCATGCAATGTGGAACACAAATACAAAACTAGAGTATTTAGAGAAAGTATAGTTCTGAGAGCACACAGACTGCATGACAGAACAGGATTTTCATTACTACCTTCTCTTCCCAATATGTATTTTTCTGCATTATCCTTTTGGGAAAAGCAGTATGAGTGATTACACTTTCATAACATTTTTCTGACTTGTAAATTTGTAGCTGCCTGTACACCGAGCTGAGAAAAGTTGATTATTTAATACTGTGGGAGATTTATTGAAGGAGCATTAGGCCATTTCAGGGACTGAATATGAGGAGGTATGAATGAATGAATGAATGACTATTACACAATGACTTTACTTCTTTTCCCTCTCAATTTCTCCCTCCATGTAAGTGGTATATATTGTAAATATTGTGTCAGTCACTGAAATATACTGATATTGAGCAAGTGTAGAATATTTTTACTTATACAGTTATTCCCGTTACTACTAGTGTGCATTCAACTTTTTACAGCAGTTTATCTACTCATCATGTGCTGTATTGCACCTGCCTCATTACACATCTATGTCATTTTGTTATTCATATTTGATTAATCTTCAGGAGCTGAAATGAAAATGGCTAACAAAAAGAAAGAATGAAAAAGAGATTAGATAGATAGATAGATAGATAGATAGATAGATAGATAGATAGATAGATAGATCGATAGACAGATAGATAAATAGATAGACAGATAGATAGATAGATAGATAGATAGATAGATAGATAGATAGATAGATAGATAGATAGATAGATAGATAGATAGATAGATAGATAGATAGATAGATAGATAGATAGACAGATAGAGAGATAGGTAGATAGATAGGGAAACAGCAAGAATTGGCCTGCTCAGTAGCTTTAATGCTGTCTGGAGTTTTCCATACATCAACAATATGGAAAAACACCATGGCTCCATTATACAAAGACATTATTTAAGAAAAGTAAGTATTTTTTTCTTAAATAGAGTAATTGTACAATAGCAATAACTAACTCCATGGTGTGATATATTGAAGATTTACCCATGGTTGGTTTTGTTTATACAGCAACCATGGGTAAATCTTCAATATATTCACACCCGCATTGTTAGTTATTACTATAATATTCATCTCCTTGTACTGAACGCACTAAACCTGAACTTAATACTATCTTTCTGTTTTCTTATTCTCTTGGGGTACTTTATATTGTGCATATGTCAGTTTCTGACACGTTTCATGGTGATTCTGAGAATCTTTTCCTTGTAGCATGCTATTAATTATCTGTTATATCTCTTTTAGTTAATAATGCATTTAAATCAAATCTGGGTTCCTGGGGCTTGGGTTTGGGTCTCTTTTTGCCCTCACTGATCAGGGTATACATCAGTGCCCTGATTCTTTCCAAATGATGGTAAACAAGGGAGACAATGAATACACTCAGCTGATGGCATCCTAATGCTCCTTGCAACATACTCCTTGTTCACCTTCCTATAATTTGTGGGCTCTCTGAAGAGCTCCAGCTTCACTTTGCTACAACAGAATGGCCTATCCTGCTGCACTATTAATTTCTGTGTAGATAACCGAATTAAATATAAAAATGGTATCTTCATTGGGTACTTTCTAAAGTACATTCCCAATGTGCCACTGGACTTATCTAGTTGATTAAGGATAGCACAATGTAATATAAAGACATTCTGTTTTGCCATGTAGATGATTACAAGGCATGGCTACCACTCTATAAAATCAGTTTGTCTGTCCTGATAGATACATGGTTATATCTTCGGTTTCATTCTTTGGAATTTTTTTTAGTTCTAGCCACCATTATCTTCAAGCGCCCATCCCCATACAGCATATTTATTTCTGCAATTCCCAGAATTACAGGGCACAGAGCACTGAAGGCAGGAGTTGGAGCCAGTGATATTGACCAGTGCAGGAAGGCAGATTTTAGTATGCCTCTAATGCCCCTTATTCCCACCAGACAGAGAATGTGATCCAATGCCCACTGAGGATGACTCATGCAAAAGTGCACTTCTATACACCTACTATTTCTTAACCAGAGTGCTTATGTACATCTTGAAAGTCCAAGGTGTCCAACCCTAAAATTATTGGAATCTTTAGTGGAATTCAATGTTATCCAGTACATGTGTCATATGCACTCTGGTGTGGATATCCCACCACTGGGAATATTAATCAAGGAGCGTCAAGGCTGACCACTGCCACCAGTGGGGGATGTCCACTGGAAGTATGACAGTTGCACGCACAGTATTTCCAGATGCAGGTCTCTGCATCAAGTGCAATTTCCCTTAAGAGCACACAGAGACCACAGTCAGTCCAGAGCTCTTTTTTCCCTCTGTCTCCAGATCCCTAATAAGACCCCCACTGGCACAGCTAGTGGGTTGAGATCTTAGCTGAGTGGCCAAGCCAAGACCTCCAGCACCCTCTCGGTCCAACCAGTGTTCCATGCCCATGCCCAAGTAGCTGTCACTTACACTTTGAGGTTTGATTTATACACCCCCCACACAAACACACACCTGGGAAAGGCTTCCATGGATTTACTAGTCATTCATCCATCTGCACAGACTATAATGTAGTTATTACTGCCACCAGCCACTTTCTTGAAGGCTCTTAACAAAGGGTATCCAATCTTACTGTGTAATGTTACTATCAATATAAATGGTAGTTTGACCAAGAGCAAATATCAGCCACAATGAAAGGTTTAAATATATTTAATAATAAATAATAAAAGAATACGAACATATTCAGTATATATTCACAGTAACATCAGAGTTCAAAATCACAGGAAATATTTAAAACAACATTGCAGGACAGTCTTAAATAAATAATGAAAAACATCTAAAATATGTACTTCACAATATTCCTGACTGAATCTAAGAGAATTACTACACCCTAGTTAACTTACTTATAGACCAAACAAGGCAGATGTGGTGAGTGAGACTTTCAGCTGATGTTGTCAGGTCAAAGAGTTCTTAAATTAATATCCCAAATATTACTGCTGGGGTAGCTTGCAGAATGACATCATTTCTTGTCATCTGACTCTATCCAAGGTAAAACCTCCATTGATGCACTTGGTAGCATTTAGCATCTACCTGTAAAAATACATAAACAAGGGCTTTTCCTCAAATCTTGGTACTTACTGAAAGTCATAATTTATTTATTGACATTTGTTAACCTGGAAAGTCCACTGGGTCAAATGATCACATTTTCAGTGGAAGCCTAGGAAGAAAAGCTTCACAAACATTGTACAGTACAAAGTCTAAAAACATGTATAATCTTACATAAAAGGAACATATGATTGTTAGAACAGGTGCATACATTTACAACATATGGAAAAAGTTGTTTCATTGAAAATACATTAATATAGTCACAGATACAATATTGATTGTGATAAAAAGAGGCTGGTGATAGACATTTTGTGTGTGTGTGTGTGTGTGTGTGTGTGTGTGTGTGTGTGTGTGTGTGTGTGTGTGTGTGTGTGTGTGTGTGTGTGTGTGTGTGTGTGTGTGTGTGTGTGTGTGTGTGTGTGTGTGTGTGTGTGTGTGTGTGTGTGTGTGTGTGTGTATGTGCGTGTCATAAAGGTATTATGTGAGAAGAGATGGAAGAAGGTTTATGGTGGTTCGGGGTACAGGTGCAGATGGGGTTATTTAGAAAGTGTTGTTTTAGAGCAGTTTTGAAGGCTTTGAGTGATTTGAGTTGAGTGATGTGCGAGGGGATGGTATTCCATATCTTGGCAATGCTATGGGAGTACAGACACTGACTAGCTCTCTTATTAGGTTTGGATACCTTAAAGAGAATTTTTTAGTGGATCTGAGTGTGCGGTTAGGAGTGCATGCTTGTAGGATAGACCGGAGTGCAGGGCAGTTATCTGCTTTAAATATTAAGTTATGGGCAAGAGTAAGTTTTGTGTAATGTAGGTAGTGGGGGATCTCAAACCAGCTGAGCTGAGACAGAGCTTGGCAATGATGTGTTCAGTTAGACAGACCAGTGGCAAATTTAGCTATTTTATAATAGCATGTTTGAAGCTTATTAGAAAGGGTTGAATGTAGGTTGGTAAATACTGGACTTCCATAGAGAAAGGAGGGAAAGAGTAGTGTGTTGGCTAGCTTAACTTTGGTGTTGGTGTTAAGAAAAAATTTATGGAGATAAAGTTTACCTAGTTTGAAATGGGTCTTCTTTATTGAGTTAAGGATGTGTTCCTCAAATTTAAGCTTATTGTCGATAGTTATACCTAGTAGTTTTGAAGAGTCTACTAGTTTGATTTCTGTGTTATTTTGTGCATAATTTTTAAAATCTACGTATGGAGGCTTTGTAGAGAAAAGTAGGAGTTTGGATTTTTGGGGGTTCAATAGGAGATGCGAATCATTTAGCCAGGATTCAATGGATGTAAATGAGTTTTGTGTGAGCTTTTGTTAATCAGATAAATTGTTGGAAGAGGAGATAATGGTTGAATTGTCTGCATATTGAATTAGTTTACTTTGTGGTGAAACCTTATGTAGATCATTTCTGAAGACATTAAAAAGTAGAGGGCCAAGAATGGATCCATGGGGGACACCTATATGATTGGCTTGGTATTCTAACTGGTGATTGAGCCATTTGACTGATTATTCCCTGTTAGTTATTTAGGAAGAAAACCATGTTAGAGCATTAGAGGAGCAGCCCAATTTTTCAAGTTGTTTTAGCAGTAAAGCATGGGACACAGTGTCAAAGATCATAGATTGATCTAGCAGAATTACTGATGTAGCTAGGCTAGCATCTAAAGCCTTGTTCACTGATTCAGTGAAAGATAGTAGTGCAGTAATGGTACTATTTGCTGGCAGGAAACAATGCTGGGTTGGGTTAAGAAGATGATTGTCAATGAGGTATTTGAGAAGTTGAGCATCTATACATTTTTCTATTATTTTTGATAGGGGGAGAGTATAGAGATAGGATGATAGTTGGAGAGTTCATTGGAATTCCCACCTTTGTGTAATGGGGTTACAATATTTTTTTTCCATATATTGGGGACATTAGATGCTGTGATAGAGCAATTTATAAGAATATTGACAGGGTATACAATTGCAGTGGCAGCGAGTTGTAGATATCTGGGTGGAAGTTTACCAGCAGATAGGGAGCATGGCTTAATTTGAACAGCAGTCTGAGTACAAAGGGTGTGGGTACTGGCTGGATATTAAAAGTGAGAGAAAAGTTTGCTGGTAATGATGAGGGAAGGATATTATTTTCTTGTATTGGTTTATTTGGGTTTTTCGACTTTGGTTTTCTCTCACTATTGGAGTCATTCACTAATTTCTGGATGGAGGTAATAAAGTTGGAGTTAAACATATTGGCTATTTGTTGTGCATTTTTTTATGAGCAGGGTGTTGGTTTATGTAAGGTACCTGGATTTAATAAAGAGGAGATGGACTGCCAGAACTTTTTTGGGTTGTTTTGTTGGTTGGTTAGTTGTACTGTGAAGACATTTTTCTTATTGTTTGTTACTAATTTTTTGGCATTGTTGCAGAGTTGTTGGAAATGTTGTTCAGTTTGCACTGTTTTATTTTTCAACATTCTTTCCAGGCACGGTCTCTTGCCAGGATGGCTTTTTTGGTTAATTTTATTAGCCAAGGTTGCATGGTTATGTTTTATATGTTTGATATGCATTGGTGCAAGGCTATTGAGCAAGTCTAGGAAGATTTTATTGAAATAAAGTATGGCATCACCTAAGGGTAGAGTTTTTAAAGGAGCCCAGTTCTGAGCTTTTAGGATGTTGTTAAAAGTGGTTTGGTTAAGGTGGATGAGGTTCCTGGTAGTCTTGTAGGAGTGATGTTTTGGAGTGTTGGTGTTGGTTCTATGGATGTAGGCTGGGAGGTGGTCACTTAGGGAGCTTCCTAGGGTACCTGAATTGGAGAAAATTTGGGGGCGGGTTACTAGTATCCAGTCTAATATTAACTCAGATTGAGTGGATATGACATGAGTGGGAGTAGTAATGAGCTCAGTAAAGCTATATACGTTTATGCTGTTTACAGGGGAATTTGAGGTTAGGGTCTGCCGTTTATGTTAGTGTCCCCTAGAATAATGGTTTCCTGAGATATATCTTTGTTTAGCCAGGATAGAAAGTCCTCAAGAGTGGAAATGTTATGGCCTGGGGGGATGTAAAGTACAACTATACAAAGTTTTTTGTTGTTGTTAATATGAAAAGATGCGATTAAGAATTCCAGGTTACCAAAGTTACGTGCTCGTTTTGTGTGGGTAGTGATTGTTAGGATATCTTTATAAATTAAGGCTATCCCTCCACCTTTTTTGTATAACCTATCACAGTGGAGAATGTTATAGTCTGGAGGGAGAATTTCTGTGCCCAAAATATGTGGTTTTAGCCAGGATTCTGTCACTGCTACAGTGTCAGGGGTATATACTGATAGCCATGCATGAAATTTGGTGGTTTTATTGCATATGCTACGTATATTTAATGCTATGAGGTGAATATTTTGACTGTTGGTAGTTTGGATGTCTGTAGGAGGGGGGTAGATCCAGGGTTAGGGTGAATATCTCCATGGTAGGGTGGATAGTAGATGAATTATGTTGTGTGGAGAGTAAGACTTATGCATGGATTTGGGGAGGGAATAGTAATATAGCTTGAATTTGGAATAAGTGGATGATATAGGAAATTTAGTTGAGCATAAGTAGGCGCATGTGAATAAGGATGGAGAGACCTGATAATAGCTATGTATAGTGGTTGGTGCTGTGGAAGTGAAGGTTGAGGATGAAGGAGATCAGATGTACAGGGAGTTGTGCAGGGAGGTAACTTGGGTTGAGCATAATAGTAATGCAGTGTGGATGGAGAGGATAACAGAGATGTGTATGTAGTGTGGCACATGTGCTGTGTAGAATATAAAGATGTGGGCAGAGCTGGGTTGAGGTATTAGTGAGTAGGTGGGGGTGTAGGTGAGGGAGGGGTTTGTGCTTTGTGGAGGGATGGGATTTGTTGTGGAAGTGTAGGGATAAAATAATAAAACACTTGCAAGACAATGCAGAGAACCATCAAGTTCTAGACATTGTGTCTTTTACTGCACTGAAACTGAAAGATAACATTCTTTTATTACATGTTCATAAAGTAATTTAAATTTTCAGCTATTGTTCTGAAATTAACCTTCTGTGTTCCAGTTTCCATCATTAAAATATATACATCTAAAGAGTTACAATAGTGTATGTACATTTCTGTTCTGTTCCAGTAGGGTACACTGTGGATACATTTTAAAAGCTCAGTATTTTACAACTTTTCTCAACACACACTTCTGTACCTGCAGTTTGATATACATATAAAATACAGTTCTAATACATTTGTAACTCAAGTATATGAATCATGTTGATATTCACAAATGACATAATCATTAGCAAAATTCCAGATAGCTAGGCTGGCAGTATCTCCTTTCAGGATATGCACCTTAGTATCCTTCTTGGCCAGTACCCACATCACCTGGGGCTACTATGTTTGTCTGGGATATATTCAGGGCCCAAAGCCTCCACTCCACAGATCTGGCAGGTAATTTTCCATGCACTTCTTCCTCTTGAACATGAGCACACGTTTTAGGTTTTCCTTAGAAATAAACTAGAAGCATGAATTGGTGCCTGCATCCCCATATTTGTCAGACAGCCCCAGTCTGTCTTGTTATTGTAGCCTGGATTATGTAAATAATGTATTAAGTGTGGTTTGTAATTGTCTTTTCCTTTAATGCACATTTGTTAGAGTTCAGGCTTTTTAATGGTGATGCACTTTTCTGGTTGGCTGGTTGTGATTTGTATTTATTTTACGTTTGCTTATTTTAATGTATTAATTTTAATTATGATAGAATTGTTTCCCATGACTTTGATTTATAATGATGTAGTTATTAGGTAGAGTTTATGTACGCTATGTTTATGATGATGTGCGCTGAGTGGTGCAGGTATTTATTTTTGTTATCCCCTTTATTATTGTCCTTAATTAGTATGTGCAGCACGTGTGTGTATATGTGTGTGTGTCTACACACATGTATGTACATGAGTGTATGTAATGTGTATATATATATATATATATGTGTGTGTGTGTGTGTGTGTGTGTGTGTGTGTGTGTGTGTGTGTGTGTGTGTGTGTGTATAGACACTGCATACATACATGCATGCATGCATTGCATTGCATTGCATTTTGTTATGTGTTGCATTGGTTATATCAGGAACTGTTAGCTTTTATGTCCAAAGAGAAAAAGATAAGCCAAACCACCACTGCTATAGCAAAACACAACTTCATTGCTGGAAATAAATACTAAGAGTAAGCGCTTTCATGATCACACTGACCTCTTCATCAGACTGCTGTTTCCAACCATCTCATCTTATTTAAACACCTATTCATCCAACAAGCAGCTCAACCTAATTAAAATACAATTAACCAATCAAGAACACTACTAGCTTCTTTTAAAATCTTTTTAAAAATCCCTTTTTAAATAAATTCTGTACATATGTATACACACACTATATAAACAAAAATGTGTTGCATTTTACCTTAGTAAAAATGTTAAAAAACATAGATATCTTACTTAGAAATACAAAAAGGAATATGGTGCTTCTTTATTTATCCTACTGCATTTAATGTCTAAGTGCCCTTGCTTTGAGGAAGGGTATTAGTGAGACAGCTTCATTGATCCTTTCAAAGCAAGGGCACTTAGACATTAAATGCAGTATGATAAATAAAGAAGCACCATATTCCTTTATGTATTTTTAAGTAAGATATCTGTGTTTTTTAACATTTTTTACTAAGGTAAAATGCAACAAATTATTAATTATGAATCCATGCATCAGTGTGGAAACATTTGGACTGCTGGTGTTTCTATTGATTTGGAGTGGTGGTTTCCTTCCAGTGGTTGTGGATAACCATTAGGATATTGTAACTACATATTGCTGAAGTAGAAGTGCTGGATTTTTGGTTTCTGGATCTCTCGGTCTCTATAGATAGATAGAATATATATATATATATATATATATATATATATATATATATATATTATATATCTTTAGGAAAACACAGATGCTCTTGTTGAGGCTCAAGAGTTTTCCAGCCTTAAGATGGTAAGGCACCTCCCTCCCATAAGAAAAAACAATAGACCAGTGGGAGAGAATCCTAAAAAGTCTTGAAAAAAGAACCATGCACTGGATACAAGCTCAGCTGAAACTTCAGAGTAATCAAGCAATTATAACTTGTTTAGAAATCAAAGCTACTTTATTGAAAAACAAATAGATGATCACTTTCACCGTTAAATGAGCTTTGCCAGATCTAAATCCAGTTTACATGGCATGTAGTATTTATCTCCTTTAACACAAAATCACTGTTAATTAACTTGAGTTGGGGTCATAAATGTATGTCATAGGCTGCTCATCCAAGCAACAATAGGAGAAGTATCATCTTCATAACTGTTCTGCATATCTTCTCCTATTGGGGGTTAAAAGGCTATAGCTTATGTGTTGTATTCCTATCCTACATGGCTACTGCCTAACTGATACAAACACTTTATATAAATCTTGTCCTTGGCTATGTATAACTATTAGTACATCATTATACCTGTGATGTGATAAGCAGATGCTATTTGCCATTCTTAGAAGGGGCAACAAGTGATAAAAATATGTGCCAACCAGTCAAATTAATATCCTAAAGTATTATAATCAAGTTATAATTGCGCGATTATTCTGAACTCTCAACTGAACTGCATGGCTCTTTTTTCTTGATTTTTTTAGGATTCTCAGCCAGCAGCGTTTTTGCTCACAAGTACCAGATTCCCCTGTGGTCTATATATAGACAGATAGATCTCAATCTAGATCTAGATCTAGCTCTAGATCAAGATCTAATTTATAGTTGACAGATATATTATATTTACCCATTAATGACAGCAGAAACACCAGAAACCCGTGGTGGTGGTGCTGCGGTAGCATTATCTCCTCACAGTAAGTTGCTGTCCGGTTCGATTCTCAGCTAGAGCGTCTTCTGCATGGAGACATGCGTGAATGGGCATACCTTCGTTGAAGGTTGTGCATCAGACCTGGCAAGCCAGTACGTAAAAATCGACTGCCAATCATTAGTGGACCGGAGTTTCGCTGTGGTGACCCCTAACTGGGAAAAGCGGAAAGACGCAATGACAGCAGGAACACCAGTCTTAGAAAACAGTGTGGTTCAACATTGCTGGAAATAATACATTTTATGGCTTAACAAAATTTCACAGCAAGTACGTTCAGCACAGCTGTGCTAGTCTCTTTTGGTGCCTGTGCATGTGTGTCTGTCTGTCTGTGTCTGTATGTCTGGCTGTCTGGCTGTGTCCCTACAGGCCTCTCAGTAGTTCTCATGTCTGGATTCCTGTAATAGAAATGGTACCCAGATGTCTCTTGATGTCTTCCACCAGGTGTTCCTTCACTTCTGCTTTCTGTCTCTCTCTTCCAGAACCATTTTTCCAGACATCGAATCCCCTCTATGAAGAGCAGCCAGCACACTGCAGGAGCTTTCTTTATCCCTCCTTTCACATAGCTTTAATTACTTTGTTAATAGTAAAGTTTCCCTCCACTGTCAAAGAAACATGTTCATTATAGTAAGCAACAGAATTCCTTTACACAGCATTCCCTATAAAGGTTCTGTAAATACAAGTTACATCAGTATTTACATATATTTTGATCACTTCACTTCATCATTTGGTGAGATCCATCACATTATGCAATTTAATGTGCATGTCTCTGAATTGCCAATAATTACCACAAGAGCAGATTGGCACTTTCCTGTGGTAGTTAACACTGATGACTGATGTATTGTGTTAGCACAGGCAACCCCATTCACTCTCCTGTACACGTACACATAGTAAAACATATTCCCACCACACACACACACACACACACACACACACACACACACACACACACACACACACACACACACACACACACACATACACAAACACTCACACATACACTCACACACACCACACCATGTACCCAACACCTGATCCTGTGTTGTCAGAATGTCCAAGATGCCTCTGTTTTTCCTGCCCTTGTCCATCATGGATGATTACAATCACTCAATACACACAAACACAGAAAGATACACATGAAGGCTGTCACACACACACACACACACACACACACACACACACACACACACACACACACGCACACACGCACACACGCACACCCATGCGCACACACACACACACACACACACACACACACACACACACACACACACACACCCATGCACACACACACACACACACACACACACACACACACACACACACACACACACACACACGCACACACGCACACCCATGCACACACACACACACACACACACACACACACACACACACACACACACACACACACACACACACACACACACACACCACACCATGTACCCAACACCTGAGCCTGTGTTGTCAGAATGTCCCAGATGCCTTTGTTTTTCCTGCTCTTGTCAACCATGGATGATTACAATCACTCATTAATGGTTGACATTTGAGTTTCACATGTCATATCCTGTAATTTCATAGTACTACAAAAGCTGTTATACTAGTGACTTTCTAGGTTTGTATTAGGAATAATTAAAATCTGTTCCTGCATTGTCCCCCCATCAATTTTGACTTTGTGTAAATTTCTTATGGTTTGAGGTTGAAAAGTATGTCTTATGTTTCCTTTCTCTCTCCCTTGTACAGTAAAAACTATTGTAGGCACTAAATAATAGCTGAAATCCTCATGATACATTAAAAAGAAACCTCTATTTACTTCTCATTTAGTGCAGCTGGTTAATCTCAACACATCCTGAGGCAAGAGGGAAGGGTTAAGTCTTTTCCCTCTTTTGTATTTACATTTTTCTAAGTGTTATGCATTTTGACATCACATTGTTACTGTTTAGTGGTGGTACAGAGGACTAATATTCTCAGTAGTAAGGTAGAGGGTTGGAATCCTTTTTAATGCCTTTAAAACACCCTACATAAAGCATCCTTGGTTTCTAGCAGTTCCCCACTCAATGTTTTTTTTTTCTTTTTTTTCTTTTCAGTAAGTACTTTTAATGCAAGCTATGTAGCGTATGCTTGGTTTCTATTGTTCCATCCTGACCCATGTCTTCAGAGTTCTTCCTGTATTTTCCACTGACTCAAAGTCTTCATTATATGCAAGTCCCATTAAGGCATAAGATGTAACAGTTCCTCCTGGTTTCTAGTGGCCCTCTAGGTGTCTCCTGGTGTCCAGTGGTCCTTTATGTGTCTACTGGTGTCTAGTAGCCCTCCATGTGTCTCTTGGTGTCCAGTGGCCCTCCATGTGTCTTGCATATGTGCCATTAAGGCATAAAGTGTAAGACTGTTCCCTGGAGTCCAGTTCACCACACACCTTGTGTATGTGTTGCTAAAGTATGACAGTGAAGAGAGCTCCCTGTTGGCTAATGATCTTTCCACCGTCCCATCCAAAATTTATAATTTTCTCCCAAGTGGCTTGTGGTCTCCTCACTCCAACCCATGTCTATAGTTGTTCCTGGTGAATAGTCATTCCCTTAACTCATGACATACTGTTCTTCCAGGTGGCTAATTCTCTCATTGACCCGATGTTGGAGGCTTTGATCATCAGACTAGTAGTTTGTGGAAGCAGGGCAGGAACATCAATCCACCCCTCGAGTTACAAATTCATGCATTCATTCACACACACACACACACACACACACACACACACACACACACACACACACACACACACACACACACTTACCATATCCCCTAATTAAATCCCTTATTGCATTCCCATACATTTAACATGCAGCCCCTCACATGCACATGCACACACTTATGAAAATACTATATGAACACTAAATTCCCCAGCACTTAACTTAAGTAACCAAGAATGACCATACTAATTTTCTCTAAATCACTTGTCAATGTAAATGCCTTACTGCTGCTATTTCTTGGGGACACCATAAAGCTAATTAGCATATGCCTTTCCCCTGAAATGTCTCATTAGCAATTAGTAAGGCCAAAGAGATAACACTGAGGTACGTCTGTCTCTGTTTCTGTCTTTGAATGCTGAAAAGTTACCACAAGGTGTACAATTTTCTGAATTCAGTCCTACATCTGTCTTGTGAACACTTTCTATTTTATCCCAAATAGGCACGTGATACATTAATGTTAGCACACTTGCCGAACTGCATCCGTCTTCTAATGTTAATGTTTTAAGTGCACTTCACAACTGTCATCTTCATATTATTTTTACAGTATATGTGATATGGCAAAGAAAACTCTAAAGTAAATTCATTAAATTGTCAAATGGCAGTTTGTCAAGACATCAAGCCTACCAGAGTTCAAAAGTGCTGAGTGTGATACAGTTCAAAGCAGTTGATGTGAAAGCACTCATCTCACTTTCCACATTTCTTTTGTGGATTCGACTGACAGCAGGTTCACCTCCCTTGCAATGTTAATTCAAGGTAGTATAGTCTGTCATCGTATCACATAAGTTAAGGTACTGGTACAGTGGGACCACTGATCCAATGATGAGGTACTCCCTTGAGCAAGCCTCTGGTAACTTTCTGGCGAAATTCAAGATGTGTGAGATGGTCTGAAGATGGCGCAACTTTGCTGGGAAGTTTCCACCTAGCAAATACTGCCATGCTGAATGCATTGACTAGAAGATTCCACCACCACTTCTTTGACTTTATCATAGGACAGTGTGGTGCTAGAAGTCAATCAAGCAGATCCACACCACCCATGCCTGATGTGTCATAAGCTATCATTCTTGGGTGTGGAATCTTTGCCTTTTCACCACTCACAGTACCTTTGACATGGCATTCAATCATCACAATGGGATTGGCAATATTAAAGTTGGACATGCAAGTCATCACATTATTGTTGCTCCATCATGTTGACTTTGTCGTCACACTTGTGTATATACTTTCCTCTCTGTGACTTCTGGAACTCTCACTTGTTTGGTAAGGCAACTGTGCCAAGTCTGTCTTCACTAGCTGTCCCAGAAGCATGTATTTCCAAATCTCTGAGTTTAGATATGAGTCAAAGAAGAGAATATGTTGTCTTTTTGATTGAATTTTATCGACAAAACTGTGAGTAACATGTTCTCCCAAGCCAATGTTTTCAGGCTGATCTGCTTTACCACAGTAAATAGAAGCCTGGAATGTGAATCCATCTGAAGAACAGAACATTCTAATTTTATAGCCAAATCTTATTGGCTTACTCCTTATAAACATTTTTGCCCCATGGTGGCCATAATATGGAGCAGTCAATTCATCTATACTCAGCCTTTCTTCAAACATGTTAAACTGCATCAATGCATTGTCCAGACTATCATGATCAGGTTTAATTTTTGCAACTTTAGACTGCTCCAAGTTCCTGCTGTTGGCTGCATGGAAAAATTTCTTCAGTTCCTGGAATCTGTTTTTGGTCATTGCTTTCTACACTGCATCACAACTCATGTCATCAGTCATTCTCCAGTAATCTCTTTATCTGGGCAATGTGTGGTATCCTGACAGCAGAACAATGCCGACAAACTAATTTCTTCTGTGGACATTGAAAACTCTGGTGTATTTTTATCAGTTTGTCCATACAGCTCTGTCTGGGTTTTCAGGTGATCAAACAGATTGTCACCAAAGCATGCAATAAATAATTCCAATCGCATCTTCATTAGTAGTTCTGGATGTGTGTCAAGTAGTCTGGTTACTTCCTCAGATTTCATAGACTCTGTGAACTTGTCTGTTGGTTTCTAACCAGTCTTTTGATTTGATGGTGGTACCTGCACTGTCTCTGAAGACCTGCATTTTTGAACTGCAGCCTTGTTACTTCCTGCCATACCAGCTTTGTAGCTTTTCATTTTCTTCGCTCTAAAGAACCATAGTCATCTTCTTCAACCGCAGTATGAACAGCTTCCTTTACTTTGCATCCATGTTTGCATGTTCTTGTATGACTACTAGAACTGTATTTTCAGTGTCACAAGTAACTGCTGCAATAGTCACAGTTTCATCAGAGCCACGCTCAGCACCAGTGAACATATCCAGTTCTCCACAAACTTCTGATGGTTTATCTGGACGCAAATGATCTTCATCAATATGCTCAACCTCAGAATCATCCCTCCCACTGGTGGAAGAATACAAATTTCTAGAATGTTGTTATCTTCTGTGTCACTGTCAGAGTACCCCTATATTGCTTCAACAGCCTGGGCAAGTAATGTAAAAAAAAAAAAATTAGAATATCTATTGCTGTTTTTCAGAAAAAAATATTTATTCTGTTGTGTAAAATACTGTTCATGCAGCAAACATTTGTTCATATCAGGAGAAAAAAATTGCTGTTACTTAATTTTTAAGTTTGACTAAGTACTACACTTTCTGTAATCAAATGACCTTTCATACACCCAAAACAGTAGCCACCCACAAAAGGTACAGTAATTCTGGGTTGGGCATGACCAGTAACTAACCCAATGTAGTCAAGGTGACCCAACGTTCCCAAATAGGAATAGTGATGTTTGTCAAGGTAGTATTGGTCAAAGAATATAATAGCCTAAATGACTCCCAGAATATGAATATAACATAGGAGAATACTGTAATTGAATACTAACCAAGCCTATAAAGTTTATGTTGACATCTAGCATTTTGCAAATAATAAAACTAATTTACCTGAAATTCTTCAAAATTACATAAATTCAACAGAAATATGAGTAGCTAAAATCAAGTGAATCAAATAACCCTTCACAACAAACAACTACAATTATGTCCAATGAACAAAGGTTACACTGGTTCTACTTCTGGTCACTGAATTCACACATCACCAAATCGCAGAAACCTGATTGCAGATAACTGAAAGTGCAGTTCAACAAAAATGGACTTCTCTAAACTGCACTTCTCCGAAACTTACAAGCACAAAAAAAACAACAGAAAGCAAACCTATCAAAACTAAGAAAAACACATATTTTCAGGGGGGCAAGCCTCCATGCACCCCTACACCCCCTGCTACTTAAATATACTGACTCTGAGAGCACACTACAGTGGGGAAAAGGTATATATCCTTATCTACAATGTACCGTGATCCATAGCAGGATGCTCCAGCTGCTGCACATGTTCCACTATACATAATACAAAAAACACCATACCTTTTCCTTCACATAATTGGAAATGCCAGTTGTCCTTCGACAAAGCACAGTTTGGAGAAGTCCACTTTCATTGAACTGCACTTTCAGTATGTTAGAAAAATATGTATTTGAACATATATAAAGTGCTAGTTTAAAAGCAAATAGTATATAATGCATTTTATTCTATTAATAATATGGCAATAAGAATGATTTTACATGTAATTGCTTGAAGATTTGGAACTGCAGTGTATTTGAACTCTGACCCTGGCAGTAGCCAGCTCAGCAAGCTTATGTTTTTCACTAATGATTATCTGCTGGGTCAGGAAATTAAATGTATAAAGCATTGAAAATCTTCTACTCCTTCCTCTGGGACAATTGGCCTTGTGAATGTTACCAAGATAAGACACAGCTGTTGGAAGAATGTTGCAAGAAGAACAAAGAAGTGTATTACAAGACTGAACCAACTATTGTATTCGAGCAGGCCTGAAACCTTGAAGGAGTAACATTTACAGAAAGACATTATAACTGACCAGGTGCTTTGCAAGGCTGTATTATTCCCAAGGGAAAGCTTTTTTAAAAATATAACATCAGCAATCATTATGAATAGAATACTGTTAGTAAAAGTGATGTAGATGCCCTGTGACTAACCACGTCAGAAAGGTGGGCACAAACTAGAAAATAGAAACTATAAGAATTGTGTACTTCCTGTATCATGTCAGACAAAATTCTGTACTTGTATGGTTTTTTGCCTCCTGGTGTACACTAGTAAACTTTTGCATCTGAGCCTCCTGTGTTGTTATCTTTGTTTTTATTTAACAGTTTGGTCCTTCTTGAATCGGAAACCCTCAGACAGCTACAGATCAAAGTGTACCGGTGGTCAAACACTGCGCAGGAGAAGCTACCGAAACGGTTCTTCTTGAAATACAAAGACCTCCGACTGAATTGTCGTTTTGAGAGGCTGGCCACTTTCTGATCTGCGTCCGAAGAGCGGTCTCGAACTGGTCAACTCAGGAGGCTCAGGTAGGAAGATATTTGCCTTTTTTCTGTTTTAGATCAGGGACTAGGTTGCAGTAAATACTATTGTCAGAAGATTTGTTATACAGATCAGGGACAAAAGGAAATTACTGTATATTTTGTCAGAGATCAGGGAAACAGAATAAGGTAGGCAGTTATTCTAGATAAACTGTGTAAGGAGTACCACGTGGTGAAAAGGGTTACGTAACATTTTCTTTTAGTATGGGAAATCAGTGCACTAAAACATCGCGAGATCCGGCCCTAACTGAAGATGCAAAATATATGCAATTACAACGGGCTGATAATGTAAGTTATTATACAAAATGGGTTAATAAATATGGATTTGATGGTAAATTAGATAAAATTTCATTAGTTAAACTTTTAAAACAACTTAAATCTGACGCAGAAGGTCAGGCAAAAAAACAACAGCGATTAGGCATTCCTCAGGCACACAGGTGTATTGAGGAAGTAAACCGAAGGGAACAAAAAACTAAAAATGCTAAGACATTATTTTTAGATAAAGAGGATAATAATACAGTAATAGCGACGGCTCCTCCTCCCCTGCCCCCTCCGATGCCTTTTTCAGGATATGGAGTAGGAGGACAAGCTGGTCCACCTCCACATTATCCTGATGTCACAAGAACACTAAAACCATTTGTTAGAGATCCTATTGAAACTAGGTCCCGGACACGTAAAACACTTGGGGACACAGACTTGTATCAAATAGGGAGAAACACACTAGAGGAAAATGAGGAAGAAATCTGTCCTCTAATCGAGGTACCAAATCCTCAGGCAGGACAGGAAGGGCAGGACCCAACTCTTCTAGTATGCAGACCATGGACGATATGGAAGATATTCGAAAAGCTACAGAGGGAATCCCCCATCCAAAAGTTAATTACACAAAGTTTTTACAAGATTTACAAGGTATGAGACTAAGTTACCACCTGAATGGGGAAGAAGTAGAAAAGGTAGTTAGACAAATTGTGGGTCCAGACTGGCACATGATTTGTGGCACCTGGAATCCTCGTAATGCAGAGCTTAAACCACTCCCACATAGTGACGCAGAACTAGACAACAGAGTAAAAGGTCTTACAGACCGAATTTCCAAAAAATGGAAACCTAGAGCAGATTGGACTTGCATTAACCAATGCATACAACAAGAGAATGAAACTGTAGATGGGTATTATGGTAGATTATTGGAATGTTTCAATAACCATAGTGGTATGGCTATTCCTGAAAATCAGACACATGATACCTCATATGAACAGCAACTGAAAAATGCGTTTTTGAAAGGTTGCATTGCACCTATCAGTAGCTTTATTACGAAGCATATGATAGATCATCGAACAAGTAGGCTACAAGCCTTACTTGAATATGCTAGACATGCTGAAAGACACTTTAATAGTAAAAAGAAAAAGAAGACACAGGTCTTCACTGCTGAAGACGGAGCTGAGGTTTTTGTAGTACAGTCCGGTAAAAAGGGCAAGAAAAATGCCCAGGGAAATAGACAATCTGACAAACGGTCAGAAGATTTTGAAGAGAGAAAAAAGAAAAGTGAGTGCTTTAAGTGCAGAAAGAAAGGACATTTAGCAAGGGATTGTAGGCTAAATAAAAAGGTGACTACAGAAAGTAAGGGTGATGAGGACTGACTGACTATATGATAGTGATGAAAGTCAGAAATCATCAGGAAAGGTTAACAAACAGAGGACAAAAGTAAATGTAGTGGAAGGAACAGAGGAAGTGCAAGCAGATGTAGAGGATGAAGAAAGTGAAATTTTAGATTTGGCATTACTGAGCTTGGAGCTCTATCTGGCAGACACAAGACCGGAAGTTACACTTCTGGTGGAGGGAAGGGAAGTAAAATACCTGTGTGACTCAGGAGCGTCACGAACTTTGATACACCCCTCCAAGTTACCAGAATATTCCGAATCATCCGATTATATATTAGTAAAAGCAGCAAACGGACAGCTATATAAAGAGCCACTCTCCCATGATATAGCAATAACTGACCCTGTTTCAGGTATGACTCAGAAAAGTAAAATTGTGGTTTCTGCAAAATGTCTAGTAAACTTACTGGGAAGAGATCTTATGCAGATATTTGGCATAGCGGTAGTTCCCACTATGCAGGGTATGGAGGCACAAAGACAAATGGATACTTTCGTGGTGCGACCGGAGGGTAAGACTTTTTACTGGTACAGCCAGGACCTAGTTACGACTGGTCCAGGGGCAGTAACCGAGGAACTGATGAATGTAGCCATCAGTAAGGCCCCCTCCCTTGACACTGACCAATAGCATTTGTTACACTGTACTCTATACTACTGTAGCATGTCAGGACCTGATAAAGAATATGAGCAAGAATTGTTTAAAAATCCTGCTAACAGATTAGTATTACGAACCTTGTATTGGGATACTGAGGGAAACAGTGTGGTAAGCTGTTCATTACCTCAGGAATTTATGACACTGTACAAATCTAATCGACTACCACATGTCAGCTTGACAAAGAACAAGAATATGAAATGGGCAGACTTAGGAGAAAAAGTAACAAGATGGGAAAAACAAACTGATTTAGAATTATCAGAGCAGGGAATACAAAAACAGAAATTGAATTGGCTAACACAGACACATCTAGCTGTACACTTACAAGCTAGTGAAGACAGCTGATTAGCGTTCTTATTAGAAGAAGAAGAAAAAGCCTTGTGTGATATACCAAAGATTCTTTGGTCAACAGGCAAATCAGATGTAGGACTTATTCAAACAACAGGACCAGTTACTATTACACCAAAATCAGCATTTAGACCACAAAAAAGACAATACCCCTTGAGGAGAGATGCAGAACAAGGAATCAAGCCTATAATAGCAGCATTACTCAAGGAAGGAGTACTGGTAGAATCTCTTGATTTACCATGTAATACCCCTCTGTTTCCTGTTAAAAAAGCAAACGGGGAATGGTGGATGGTACAGGATTTACAAGCTGTAAACAATGCAATAATACCTAGAGCACCTACGGTGCCAGACCCACATACCTTGTTGAACGATTTGAAGCTGCAACAAAAATATTTCACTGTAGTAGACATAAGCAATGTTTTCTTTTCCAATACCTATACATCCTGATAGCCAGTATTGGTTTGCATTTACATTTCAGGGTAAAATATATACCTATACTTGGCTACCACAGGGATATTGTGAAAGTCCAACGATATTTGCACAAGAAATGGCAAGCAACCTGGCAGGGTTTACCCCACCAGGAGGTAGTCAGATTCTACTTTATGTAGATGACATTTTGCTAGCAGCCCCCACCCAGCATCAATGCAGGGAGGATACGATAGCGTTATTGAAATTTTTAGCAGCACAAGGACACAAAGTAAACAAAAGTAAGTTACAACTTTGGAAAAAACAGGTCAGATACCTAGGATATGTAATATTCAATGAAGGTAGAATATTAGACGAAGACAGAAAAACAGCAATTTTACAAGCACCTAAATCAGCAACCAAGAAGGAAATGATGTCCTTCTTGGGAACGACTAATTTTTGTCGAAGCTGGATATCAAACTATGCTTTAGAATCTGCTCCACTGGCTGATTTAATATATAAAACACCAATGGCAGCACAAGATATATTACAATGGACACCCGAAGCAGAAACAGCTTTCTGCAGACTAAAACAATTGATAGCTTCTTCATTAGTTTTAGGACTTCTGACTTACCACAAAAGATTCTTTCAGACCGTAGATTGTAAACAGGGATATATGACGTCAGTTCTGACGCAACAGCATGGGGATAAGCAACGCCCCATAGCTTACTATTCATCACAGTTAGACCCAGTGGCACGATCGTTGCCTCACTGTGTACAAGCAGTGGTTGCAGCTGCAATGGCAGTACAGGCTTCTGCCTCAGTGGTGTTATTCCACCCTCTCACATTGAGAGTGCCCCATGCAGTCGCGATAATTTTACTGCAAGAAAAAATAGCATATTTATCTCCTGCTAGACATCTTTCATGTATGACCATCCTGCTGAGCCAACCTCATATGGTAATTGAACGTTGTACAACCTTAAACCCGTCAACGTTACTTCCAACTCCTGTGGATGGCACACCGCACAGCTGCCTGCAGGAAATTGAGAAAATAACTTTGCCCAGGCAAGACCTCACTGATATGCCCTTAGATGATGCAGAGGTGACATTTTACATGGATGGCTCATGCAGAAAGGGTCCTACAGGGAAAAATCTAGTAGGGTATGCAGTGGTTACAGATACAGAAATCTTAGAAGTCCAACCTTTAAAGCATAACCTATCTGCTCAAGCAGCAGAATTGATAGCCTTAACATGGGCTTGCACTCTAGCAAAAGATAAATGTGTGAACATATATACTGACAGTCAGTATGCTTTCTCTACAGTGCATGTTTTTGCGCAACAATGGAAAAATAGGGGAATGATAACATCTAATGGCAAACCGATTAATCATGCGCAACTTATTTTGAACTTATTAGATTCTATTCAGTTACTTATTAAAGTAGCTATTTGTAAATGTTTAGCTCATACAAAACAACAGGATAGAATTTCAAAAGGAAATGCAAAAGCTGATGCAGCTGCAAAGCAAGCAGCCTCAGATTCAGAAACTTTACTTTTAACCGAGGAATTACAACCCTCTGAGATTTTAGATCTAGAAATGTTAAAAACAATGCAGATACTAACTACGAAAGCAGAGAAACAAAAATGGGAGAAATGAGGTGCAATCCTCAAAAATGGACTGTATGTCTCCGAAGAGAAAAAAAACAATATTACCGTCTAATTTATTTAGATATGCAGCTTTGTTGAGCCATGGGCAGTGCCATGTCTCAACAGGGGGGATGGTACAGTTAGTAAATTGAATATTCCAAACATACGGGTTCATAAATTATACAAAAAAATTCTGTGCAGCATGTCATATTTGTAACAAACATCATGCACAAGGGGCATTCAAACCCAAGCAAGGGAGGTTTCCTACACCACCATATCTGTTCCACACTATTTGTATGGATTTCATAGAATTGCATAAATGTGAAGGGAAAAAATACCGTTTAGTAATTATAGATATGTTTTCCAAATGGGTAGAAGCTTTTCCAACTAAAAATCCGGATGCAGCAACTGTGGCAAAAGCCCTAGTAAAAGAAATAATTCCCAGATTTGGCATACCGGAAAGGATTTATAGTGACAATGGGACACATTTTGTTAATCAGACGATTCACCAGCTTGGGAGATTCTTTGGAATCTCCTTAAAGAATCATTGTGCTTACAACCCAAAGTCTGCAGGACTGGTGGAAAGGTACAATGGAATTCTAAAAAACAAATTGAGGAAGCTAGTGAGTGAGACACAGAAAAACTGGATTTGCTGTCTGCCTTTGGCACTGCTGAACATGAGAACAGTTCCAAATGTAAACGGTTTGACTCCCTTTGAAATGATGTTTGGAAGAGTATATTATGTGCCACAGTAGAAAGCTCCCATGCCTGCAGAACTGGAGGCTGACAGCTCATTAGCTAGCTACACAAGAAAACTGTTAACAAATAAAACTGTTTTGCAGTTGAACTCTTTTTCAGATAAAAGACAGACCGGACCGCTAGAAGCAGTGCTGACTCCGGGGACCTGGGTTTGGCTGAAGGTTATGAAGAGGAAGAATTGGGCGAGTCCAAAGTGGGAAGGACCATACCAGGTACTGATGGCAATGCCTACTGCAGTCAAAGTTGCTGAGAGGTCGTCCTGGGTCCATCTGACGCACTGTAAACCGGTAAAGAATTTTCAACTTGATAAACATTTTGTGACTGATACACAACAAAGGCAGGATGGCCAAGAGCAAAACGAGTTAAAATACAGATCAACCCCAAAGATGTTGCTTAATCATCTTGTTGACTATGCATTTATTGACTACGATTGTGATGACCTTCCTTTTGTTGTGGTTTTTCCTACATGTAACCACACAAGTGAAAGTGGAGAGACGTGATGAACTGTCTATAGACTGGCATCCAAACTTTAACACATACCTAGTTATGAAGCGTGTATATGTAGAGACTATGAACATTTCAAATTGCTGGGTTTGTACTGCTATACCAACAGCATATGGAGGACTGTTAATGTCCGCTGTCCCCTTGGGGATAAATGAGACTTGGTAGAATTTACTTTTTGATACAGGATCTGTAAGATCACAAGACAAAATTGCATTGTATTTGTCTATTACACAGAAGGGAATTGTATGTTTTTATAAGAATGATACACTTCAAGTGGGTTGGAGTAACTGTAATATAACCATGTCTTATAAATGCTACATTAAAGTTAAAGATAGAGGCACTGTTTGTAATACGAATTATGATTCATATTTGAGCTTAATGAAAACAACATTAAGTGATGTACAGAGAAATCCTGTTTTGCATAAACAACTGTCTATTATAGACAAGAAAATGTTTCATTCAGAATTAACCCGCATCAGTACTAAAGTAGAAAACTGTTATTTTGTTTGTGGAAAAAAGGCAGACAAATGGCTACCTGAGAATTGGTCCGGCAGTTGTTTTTTGGGTTATCTGGTTCCGGCCATAAGACATACTGCAGAATTACCTCTAGGTAAGATACGAAATGTGAGAGATGTAGCCCGGAAACCTGAAGGTCCAATCGGAAAACCTGTAAATCCAGTGGGACAAATCGAAGCTGGTTGGAAAGACCATCATTCCGTAAAAAACAAAGAAAAATTGACTCATATGGACTTGAGTGACAGTGTAACATCCTGGGCTGGAATACTTCCAGCATATGGAGCAGTCAAATCGATCTGGGAGTTGAGAAAGCTGTCAAAACTTCTCGAAGTAATGAGTAATGCAACTTTTTCTGCTCTCGAACTAGTGACTGATGAACTGAATGCAATGAGAACTGTTGTGCTACAAAATCGAATGGCTCTTGACTTCACCCTAGCGCCGAGAGGTGTTACATGCACGCTTATCAAAGAAGAATGCTGTGCGTTTATACCAGACAACTGACATGAAATTAATGACCACCTAGAGGTAATACAGCAGGTATCGGCCATGACTGAATCAGGCCCAAACCCACTGACGAACTTTTTCCAGAGTCTGTTTGGTGGGTGGGGTTCCATCCTAATGAACATCTTGATTGCTATTTGTGTGGGTCTGCTCCTATTAGGAGCATGTGTCTGTTGTGGGATTCCCTCCATGAAAAGATTGATCAAAGATTTTATTGATGTATCTGTAACTGAAACTTTGTACCAAGACATTGAGTTAGAAAAATTAATTTCAGATGAAATTATTTCCGAAGTATAAATTAAATGACTTACCTGGTTGAAAGTCCTTAAAGGAGAAGGCCAGGGGACGAAATGACATTGTTTATATTTCAGAATAGAATAAAAGTATTAAAAGGGAGGAAAATGTTAGAAAAATATGTATTTGAACATATATAAAGTGCTAGTTTAAAAGCAAATAGTATATAATGCATTTTATTCTATTAATAATATGGCAATAAGAATGATTTTACATGTAATTGCTTGAAGCTTTGGAACTGCAGTGTATTTGAACTCTGACCCTGGCAGTAGCCAGCTCAGCAAGCTTATGTTTTTCACTAATGATTATCTGCTAGGTCAGGAAATTAAATGTATACAGCATTGAAAATCTTCTTCTCCTTCCTCTGGGACAATTGGCCTTGTGAATGTTACCAAGATAAGACACAGCTGTTGGAAGAATGTTGCAAGAAGAACAAAGAAGTGTATTACAAGACTGAACCAACTATTGTATTTGAGCAGGCCTGAAACCTTGAAGGAGTAACATTTACAAAAAGACATTATAACTGACCAGGTGCTTTGCAAGGCTGTATTATTCCCAAGGGAAAGCTTTTTTAAAAATATAACATCAGCAATCATTATGAATAGAATACTGTTAGTAAAAGTGATGTAGATGCCCTGTGACTAACCACATCAGAAAGGTGGGCACAAACTAGAAAATAGAAACTATAAGAATTGTGTACTTCCTGTATCACGTCAGACAAAATTCTGTACTTGTATGGTTTTTTGCCTCCTGGTGTACACTAGTAAACTTTTGCATCTGAGCCTCCTGTGTTGTTATCTTTGTTTTTATTTAACACAGTAATCCATCAGGTTTCTGCAATTCAGTGATGTGTGAATTCGGTGACGAGAAATAGACCCATATATATACATAAGTTGTATAGTCTGCCTCACCACCTATACTAGGTTTTCTTTAGTGTTCCATTCTGGTTACATTGGGTCAATAAAGGATAAAAAATCTTTCAGGTAAACTCTTGCACATCTAAGCATTCAGTTTGCATCACTTCACTGTCTGTTATAATAAATTATTTCTGACATATGTACACCCTTAATTGGCCTAACTGTTATCTCCTCCACTCTTCTTACTCCCTGCTTCACTAATAGCTTCCTTCCCTCCTATCTCCTCTATCCTTTCTATCCCCTGTTATTTTCCTCCTTATCTTACTTTTCTGTGCAACTTTTCCATTCTGACCAAGCTTGCCACCCCTAGTGAATTAATTTAAGTCTCTTACACTCTATTTCCAAATGGCCACAAGAACAAACTGTGACCTTATACATTACTTTTCACAAGCAAAATTCATCACATTGTCAGGAACTAGTTGCTATATGTCACAAATATTTAAACCTCTATACTAATAGTGTACTTATAGCATGTATATTGTGTTTCATTTTGAAAATTTCCACACCCTGCCTTTGTATCTTCAGTGTTTGACTTTTGTAAATCCTTGTAAATATTCTTCTCTGTAAAAGTTCTCGGTGAAATTTTTCTAAATATTTTTTGCAACTTATTCTGGAGCTTTTCTCCATGGGCCTCCACTAAAAATGGGCTCAAACCCAGTTGGACTATCCCAGTAAACAAATGCAAATAAAGAAAATACATACATACATAAATCTGTGTCATTGACACTATATATGTGATTGTGAGTATACATATTCTGCATAAACACACGTATACATCTGTAATGATTTGTCAATAATCTATAATGGGATCAAGCACACCTTTCTCAAAAAACCAACACCCTTCGGAGGTGTTAGGAGGGGCACTGGCAAACCTCTAGTTTAAATTACAATCAGTCCTGGCTAGTTGACAGGTTTGCATGGCAGATATATGCCACAATCCACACTCGCATGAATGTAACCCATGCCATCAATGTTGTCAATGAGATATGTATTTACTGAGTGTATCACAGGAAGACATATCACATATGCACCTTGGATGACCCCTTGAAGGGAGTTCTGTGCTGTCAACTCTAATGGATATGCAGCAAAAAAATATTTCTTAAGGATTTTCTGATAAGATGTATGGGAGCTCACTATGACAAAAGTGATACACTTGATTAATTCCTCCCTGGAAGATATATTGGGAGATAGATGCAAAATGGTGCATTGTATTCAATTACTGGTGTGATGAGGGCTGAGAACAATGGGACTATAAAGGCCTTTGAAGTGGATGTCCTGCACATGCTTAGGAGTTGTGCGACATACAAGGGATTAGTCACCACTTTGGGCACATGCTGGTGGACGTTCTGCTTGCGATGTAACTGAGTACACAGGTCACATACCACTTGGTCTGCTCATAGGCATGTGCTGTCTATAATTTAATTATATCTATATTGTGTACTTGCTTTCATAAAGGAAATAATGCCCCATGAATTTTTAATCTCCCACTGTGTCTCCATGGCACTGGCAACAACTCTTTTTCTGTGTGTGTTAATACTGTCTGCATTATACCAATACAAATCTTGGATTTAGTGATTGTCCACAATTTGCAGTCATCAACAAAGCTGGTAGACAAAGGATATGTAGGTTTGTCTTGGTTTCTGAGACTTAAAATAATGAACAGGAAAGGGCCTGAGGTACAGACCTGGTCACTGAAGTCTAGATAGAGGTAACTTTACACACTTTGTCATAAAATGCCCTATATGTGATCCATTTGTCTAACCACTTTGTGATGTAGGTGTTTATGCTCAGTTGAGACAGTTTCTCTGTAACACCTGAGTATAAATTTGTGTCAAATGCCTTGGCCAGGTCAAGTTAAGTAGGATGATAGTGTTTTCCACATGCACACCCTGGGTGACCTTGAAAACATCAAGCAGATTTACCAGACATGGTGTAGCCTTAACAAATCAAACATGGATTTGGTACACAGTTGGAAGATTACTTATATCCTTTTTGATACGGTCCATGATGACTTGTTGATCTGCCTTACAGATGAGGTGAGTCAGGAGTATAGGTCTGCAACTCCACATGATATCCCCCCCCCCCCCATTCAGATGGATGATTGTTGCTGTACACTCTTCTACAAGAGAATAGGCTGTCTGCAGGCTGTGTTTAAGTTGGGATCCAACTGTGTCTACTAGGTCAGGTTTTAACTCACACTATAGTCATGCTATAGGACCTATTGATTCTGTGTCATTAGCTGTAGAGAGTGCACAGATGCTCTCCTGAAAAGATAAACTGAGTAATGTTTGCATGTATACCTTGAATGAAGGCCAGTGGTGACAGGGTGGATGAAGTGTGAAACAAACCATCAGCTAGCAGATTGTCTATTGTTTCTGGTTGAGTATGGCTGGTGACATCAACAATCAGCTCTGTGCTTAACTGTGTATTCCCCTTAACATTTCACACTTATTTAAATAAATGATTTGTGACAACACCTCCAAATACAACATTGGTTATGCATCACATGTTAGACACTGGTTCTGTTCTCACAGTCATACAACTTTACCAATTTTACGTAATTACATCAATTACACAACATATGCCTATGGGTCTAGGACTATTCACTGAAAGCACATTTCACTGAAACACATTTGACAGTGCACAATTCACTGAAAGCGCAATTCACTGAAAACATATGAAAATATGGCCTTTTCCCCACTGTAGTGCGACCCTGGAGTTAGTATCTATAGTAATGAGGGGTATGGGGGGGGGGCACCACCCTATTTTAAATATTTTGAACTATATACATGGCTACTTGCAATTCCAATAAGTTACTCTTTTCTGAACATAATATATATCCACACTATTTGGGAAGCCACCCCCCCACATTCCCCCTTACTGTATATACTAACTCCTGGGTCAAACTATAGTGGGGAAAAGGCCATATATAACTTTCAGTGAAATGTGTTTCAGTGAATTGTGTTTTCAGTGAATTGAGCTTTCAGTGATTTGTACACAGTCATTTGACTTTCAGTGAAATGTGCTTTCAGTGAATGGTCCTAGACCCATGCCTATATAAGTTTCATGGGAAAGCTGTGTTTGAGCAGACTCAAGCCATATAAGAACACATTACAAATCAGTTGTTTGTGGTTCATGCAGAACATTTCCTGACATGAATGTTGATAGTCACACAACGGTACTGCTGACCACCTCACTAATCCTTGGGAATAGCAACACAACTGCACATGCAGTGAATTCCACAAGGTTGCAATTGAATCAAAACATGTGATATTGTTGTGTATATCACAGCATTATGACATGAGGATAAAACAAGACTTATGTCCCATGTAATCAGTATGCCTTTATTTTGATGTATGTCACAGAGCATTTAATGATGGTAGGTATACACATGCACATGTGCCATACTGCAAGTATATGTGATGGTTGAATGAGAACTGTGTAGAATGTTGATCTGCTCCACTACAACACATGTCTTAATAAGGCAACATTATACATAGTTTATCATCCAATGATAACAGTTCTCAGGAGGTATAGTACTACAGCTGTTATAGAAGGAGCATGTAATGAAGTGGCAGCAACGGTCATCAATACATTAGCTCACATCACAGATTATAATACTAACCTGTAGGCATATTGTACATCCACAACTTGACATAGCACATGTCAATGACAGCAACATTGACTTGTCACATGTTCATAGGGTCATAGGATATTATTAAGCTAATGGCCAACATCACATAAAATCCTAACCATTATTATACCATTTAAAATAAAGTCTATATATCTATATGATAGAATATGGTAAGACTGTGTGTATGTGTGTATTGTTTTGATTGCATTAAATACTGCCACTGTTCATATGTGACATGTGCACCACACCATGACAGAATTAGCAATCACACATGCAGTGGTCAAAAGATGGCTTGCAGAGGCTTATGTAAGGACTCTGCTTCATGATGTGTGCATGCATAAGTCACATGAGGACATCCTCTACTCCTCTACAGGAAGGATGTCATGTGGCCAGAGGAAAAAAAGATGGTGGATGCAGGGGTTATGTCAAATGTTTTCCTAAGTGGTAGGGAAATGAATAGCAATTCAAAAGCTAATGCAATAACAGTAATGTACCACAAATATAGCAGTAGACTTGGTCAGATTTGAACACTACACCTGTGTAGATATAGAAGATGACTTACATACAATGTAACACTAGTACCACCACTTATGTCTGACTTTTACACTGTCACACTGTATTTTATGGAGTATGATAGTAACACTGCATGTTGAGAAGAACATATTGGAGGAGTGTATGACATGGATGCAGAGGAACATCTCGGTATAAAATTGTCTCAAATGTAAAATATGAATGTATACACATTTGAGTTGCCTGATGTCATATTCGAACCCTGAAATATCTAGGGAAAGAAGTTTGAGAACACAGTACTTACTGTTACTGTTACAGCATAATGCTGGCTTTAATGCTGTCAGAGTGCATGTTATACAGGATGACAACATCAATGTATGCCACAAGTTTGAGGAGTGCCTGACACAGCTGTGAACCCACATGCCATTCTAAAATTGCCAGAATACTGATTGTTGAATGCACACACAAACCAGTTGACTATTGCCCCCTACTTAACTAGCTCCAGAATGTAGTACTTACCATCACCACAGCACAGGCCTTGCTTTTATAGTGTCAGACAACACTTTATAGATAATGATATCAGCAGTGTTTTATGCAAAGACGATGGTAGTAGGAGTATTTCACATGCTGTTCTAAAATGGTCTCTTGAATGTGAGCAAAATTAATACAAAACACACACCACTTGGCCACAGTGAGATTAGAACCTCTACCTAAATATCTACAGGGCACAGCAGTTAAAACAAGTGCCACAGCATAAGTTTGGCCTTTAGAGTGTCAAAAACACTTTATAGTTGATGACCTCAGCAGTGGTTTGTGAGACGAATATGGTAGCAGGAGTGTCTCGTGTGGTTTTCTAAAATGGTCCTCTATCTACAGAACACAGTGCTTAATGCAAATGCCACAACACAAATCTGGCTTTTTAAGTGACAGACAGCACTTTATAGCTGATGACATCAGCAGTCTTTTGAGAGAAGAAAATGGAAGTAAGAGTGTCTCACATGCTGTTTTAAAAGTTTCTCTTCAATGTGAGTCAACTGAACACACACACACACACACACACACACACACACACACACACACACACACACACACACACATGCGTTGGCCACAGTGAGAGTAGAACCTCTTCCTAGCTATATCCAGGGGACAGTATTTAACACAAGCACCACAGCAAGAGTCTGCTTTCTATAGTGTCAGACAATATTTTATAGCTGATAACATCAGTAGTGTTTTGTGAGAAGAAGAAGAAGAAGATGGTAGTAGGAGTGTCTCACATGCTGTTTTAAAATGGTCTCCTGAATGTGAAGCAACTAAACACAAAGACACACATACACACCAGTTGAACTCAGTGAGAGTAGAACCCCTACCTAACTTGGCACATCAGGTAGAGATCTAAGTACTTAATGCAAACACCATGGCAAAAGTTTGATTTTTACAATGTTGCTGAACAATTTATAGTGGATGATATCATCATTGCATGTTTGAGAGATGATGTTGGGATGCCTGTTTGAAATGGATGTGTAGGCATGTACAGCTGTCAAAATTGTGGTACTGCACAGGACTAGATTGCTGATACACACTTATAGACACAAACACACACACACACACACACACACACACACACACACACACACACACACACACACACACACACACACAGCAGTTGACTGCACTAAGATTATAACCCCTACCTAAGTGCACAAGCTAGAGAATTCAGTACTTAATGCAAGCACCATGATACAAGTCTGACTTTTACATTGCTACTGGACAATTTATAGTGGACAACATCATCATTACATGTTTGAGAGATGATGTTGGAAGGCCTGTATGAAGTGGATGGCTAGCTATGTACCACTGTAAAAATATTAGATATACATGAGGCTGGACTGATGATAGTAGGATACAAACTGATGTCTCTCTGACTATGCACACACACTTACACATACATAGAGACACACACACATAATGTGGATGCTGTGCTAATTTAACACACATGTAAGTATTTTGTTCCCATCTGCAAAACATAATAGTTAATGATTGCAACACCCCCGAAGTATGTTTTTTCCTTATCATAATGGTCTTTATAGATAATGCCATCATCATTATATGATGTGGGTAACATATCCTGTAATGAGAGTGGTGTACAAAGTGTGTATATACTATTTCCTGTTGTGTTTCCAATGAGCAGGTATACCTTAAAAGAGAGATTGTCAAACTAGATGCAAAAACTGTCGGGAATGCATGTAGCAGAATGGAGACATATACAGCTGTTTCCCAATATGTGCGTACATTACATACATATTGTCTCATACAGACACATATTTTTGTGATCAGCATGGATGCAGATGTGTATGCATGTGTGCTAATATTTGTGAAGAATTCATGACCACATTAATGCATGTACAAGACAATCTGAATGTCTATTATCAGTATAAAGGCTTACATACTATGAAACAATGCAGTTGTCCTATTTATTTCTGTAATGTAGTTGGCATTTGGGAACTAGTACTGACATACCAAATTTCAACTGCATGGGTGCAGGGAACATATAACTCAGTGTAAATATGTGCTCAGTCAGTAAAAACTGCCTCCTTTTGGTTGGGTTTTTGTGCTGATTTTAATGGGATGAAAAGTAACTCAGCAATAAACATAAGTAACACATGCTAATAAGCACTTTCCATAGTGCACCATTGAGCAGCTGGTTTGCTTGATCCATGGCAATGTGTTTGCACATGTGAGATACACATTTAATGACTACTACTTGAACTTGAGAAGTACCTTTCCATATTGTCTATGGTATAAATAGCTAACAGATACTAAGAAGTTCATATCAGAAATGTTGTATCATAAATTTTAGGACATTAAAAAAGTATTTATACTGCTTTCCCCATTTACACATAGTTAAGTGATGAGCAAATGCGGGTCACTGCATCACTCAAAAAATTATGAGAGTTCTATTGTTTCACCATCTTCAGAGCAAACATGCTAAGTGAAGAGGCATGGCAGTCAACACTTTAGACAGTACTGAGTGGAATAAAAACACCTGCTGCCTAGGTAACTCTGTGGCAGCAGGTGTAACAGCACTGAGTTCTTATTTTGAGCACAGATGATACAGTGTTCAGATTCAGCTCTATCTAATTTTTGACATATATATTCATGAAGTAATTAAATAATTACATGTGACAACTATTGCAAATGTGAGAGGGAATCGCTACAGTGAAGTAATGTATAAAAACAAACATTATTTGATTTATGTCAACAGTACACATTTATTCTGCTTTAACAGTGTGTTTCCTTAGTGCAGTGTGTTTAAGCAGCATTGCATGGAGGTAACTCCAGCATGCCATAGGACATGAAAAAATATTCACTGCTGCTTGCCATTGGTGCATGATGCCAAACTCTGAGCAAACACAAATTACAAAAAGTGAATGGCTTTATTTCGGGGGGATTTCTGTTATTTGTGTGGTGTGTGATTCTATTTTTTTTTACCAGATTAAAGGTGTGGAAATGTGGTAGATTACAAAAAGTGAAGAGCTTTATTATGGGGCATTTTATGTTAAGTGTGTGATTCTATTTTTATACCAGATTAAAGGTGTGAAAATGTGGTAGATAGGAAAGTGGTGAAATGGGGGGCAAGCACGGGAAGAAAAAGGGTAAGCAAGACAGGAATGTGCAGGAGGTAATTAGGAAAGAACCATAGTTATCCACTTATTCAGCAGAGTAAAATTAACATGTATAAAATATTGGATGAATTTGGACTGTCACCTCAACAAAGATGGATGACAACAATGCAGTAATGTTGTAAAGCCAATTGGACCAAACCAAGTGTGTTAAGAAGGCATGTTTATGGAGTGGAGAGCTATGTATGGAATGATATTTTTAGGGGACAGATGCCTATTTTTGTGTTTTTACTTCAGTAAGAGAGGAATATTGGGTAAGGGATTTAGGTATGTAAAGTCAGGTAAGTAGGGTAGGAGAGGAAGTGGCTGCTGACAAACAGGACAAACAACACAAGAGACAGGGATAGTGAGGGACACAACAATTTTGGGGACACCATAACTGGGGATAAGTAGGGGACATTGGATGTCCATGCCTGTCAAACATGGGGACAGTGAGAATCTAGTTCTCACCCTCACAACTGTAATCACTGTCCCCCTCCTCAGCTTGCTGTTGGAGTACTTGATGTTTTCCTTTGCCCAGCATTCTGGTGAGCATCTTGTCCATCAGGGTGAGGTGTGCACTAATGGTTCTTTCCATGACCTCATGCACTATGCCTGGCATCTCCTGGCAGGTGACAAAATCACCACCTCTGCTAATACTTCCCGGATAGTCCCTCTGCACATGATACTATGGTAATGCTACCCAATGTAGAGGGCTCAGGTAGTGCAGTGGCTACAGAGGCAGTACTGCAAGGTCAGGTCCCAGATTTGCTGGGCATCAGTGCGATAGCTTTTGGGGGGCAGGCTGAGCTGCTCTGGCTGGCCTACCTCCCTGTGCTTATATCATTTTGTGAGTTGTCAGAAATTGATGACAGAATGCTGTGACCACACATATAAAAATAAAAAGAGAGATAAGGGGTGGGGTAAGATACAAAAAAGAATATAATTAGTGCCATCATATGTGAAGTGACATGTAATAAATTAGTATGATATAAATAATAATTTTACTTTTATGCAAACTATACATTTTAACAAATACAAACTATGACTAAATTTGTTCAAAGTAATCCTTACAATATGCATATATTGCACATATGCTTGATCAAATAATACAGATTAAGTTAACAGCATGGCATGTATGACAATTTTGTTGAAATTATTATGTAATATTTTTAAATTATTTTACAATATATTTGTTATATGTGGGATCTAAACCCACAACATCTGAATACACTATTACATTGAACTCCTACCGTTGGCTGTAGTACAGTTAAGATATGCATGCTTAACCTGCTAATAATGTATACAAGAGCAATACACTAGATAAAATGATATGTTGTGCTGTATACATACCCCTTAATTTTCTTTCTTTTCTAAGTCTTTCTAAAGGCTCAGCATGGGCATGCCTGTTCACTGCAATCTCCTGGGTGGCTGTTAAAAGAAAAAGGAGAGAAAATGGGAAGAGCATTATGCATGCCAGTGTTGGCTATATCAAGCTTTCTATATAATTTAAAGTAACTTTATCTGTATACTTTCACAACTGTGAGATGTCAACAGTCATAAGTTCATCCAGTCACTGTTTGAGTTGTTGCTGCTTGCCCCTTTCAGTTTGTTATAGTGGTTCCTGCATTGCTGTCCAGTGTGTGGAATGCCAGTTGCATGGGAGACTTCCTTGGCAAGACTATTCCAAGCCTCTGATTTGTACTGAGACCCAGTACAGTCCCCCTGCAACAGCCTACAGCTCTGGTGCTTTACAAGCAGTCCAATGAATATTCTGGACTCCTTAACACCCCATCTTAGAGACTTAAATCGGGCACCTTCCCTTCCAGCTCCTGCCATGTCCATACAGGTCAAACAGCAACATATGGAGTGTTTTCCCACCAGTTTGTATTATCACGTTTTACAGCTAGTTTTCAGACCTGAACAACCATGCCAACTGAATTTGCACAATATTAAGTAGAGAGCAAGAGTGCCAAAGAGAGAAGTCAGCATATGAAATAGGAAAGGTAACGTGACAGCTGACATTAGTTTATGGGTTTGTTGCTGATTTACCTGCTAGTTGCTTTAACTTTGCAGACATGTATTGGGTGTATACATTTTATGACCTGACACATTTTTTGTGTCTATACACACTGATAAAGGTAACTTGTATAATGTGGGATTCAAACCTTGTAAAATAGACAAAATATATTCTTAGTTGAAAAATCTCAGTCCTCAGAGTAAAGTGCCTCAGCGATAATATGTGGTCAATCCAAAGAAAAAAATCCAGAGGGCAACACCATAAACAACGAAGGAGACTTTATTAACATAAAAATATTTGGTCCTGTTTTTATGTTAATAAAGTCTCCTTCGCTGTTTATGGTGTTGCCTCTGGCTTATTTCTTTGAAAATATATTCTTACACATATGTGTTTTTTTCATCCTTGCCACAGAAGAAGTCCTTGTCAGACATCTCATTAATTATATATACACATGACAGAATGAGAGGTTAATGATGTATGTGTGCGACCTGACGAGGTCCTTGTTTATAAATTTATGTTTATATGACTATCATTGAAGTAGTATGAATTCCATCCAAGGCCAAAAAAGACAATTTTTATTACAGAAACATAATTGTCAGTACACCCTCAGTCCCACATATAATTCATATGAGCTCCAGTGCTATACATAGTTATTGTTATTTATAATTATATTTACATTGTTGTTTATTTTTTTATAATTGAGTGGACAAGCATTAATAAAATTTGGAGCATTCTAGATTAGAGCCCTGGCTCACCTGTACTGGGACCATTAACTTATACCAGTTGCCTCAGGAAAGATTGGGCTATGAGTGTATTTTTACAGTCATTGCTGTGCAGAGTGTTCATTGCAAGTGAGACCTTGTTTGATAGATCTACTCATTAGTTATACATATAACATTAAAGAGTTGAGTGTTTAACCATGTATGCGTGTATTGTGAAAGTTCAAAAAGAAGTTTAATTGTAGAACCATAATTCTACTAATACCCAAAGATACACATGTGATATATATCTAATATCCTGTGCAGGCTCAATGCACCTGCTGTACATAGATTTTTATGTGTATTATTTCTCTAATGTTAATTTTTATATAAACTAAACTGGAATAGTAGTAATGAAACTTTGAAATGTACTATATTAGAATCCAAGTTCACCTGTTTTGTAGCCCTTAACTTACACCTGCTGCCACACAATGAGATTAGCAAAGTTTAACTAGGATTATTATTGTAAAAATTGTTTATTATTTTTCATCACTAAAAGATATATGTGAGACTTGAACCATGGCCTGCATATACTATGTGGTGTGTGATTCATCATAGTCTGTCATTTCAGTGAAATGTAATGTCCTATATTATCAATGACATAGGAGTGACAGACTTCTAAGAAGGCCCTTAGACACCTGTAGGGGAGTGCTGAGAAGTGACTGGCAATTGTATAAATTTGATTTTTCTGTTGTAAATGTGCACACATTTTCTGAGAATTTTTTGAAAGCATTTATAAAAATTGGCTAATGTGTTATTCCTTGGTTGGTACATATTTTCACTTGAGTGTTTTGTGCATGGGAGAGCCAAGTACCATTTGTGTGTTATCACAACATAAGTTATCAAGAGATTTGCTCTTGAAATTGTGTAGTCATCCAGTTCTTTATGTGGTAAACAACATAGTACTCCTTTGCTATTCATTGTTTTGGATCAAACAAATTGGTTTGTGTGTGGGTATGATATGATACAACCACTTAACCTTACACTTTATTAATGAAACTTTGTGTCGCCTGTGGCTAATATTAAAAATAAATATGTGTATATAAGCAGGAATTTAATATGTGATATTTGTGTGTTGTATCATTCTCCATTTTATGTCACCTAGGAGGATGGCATGTATGCATACCAATCTATGTAACCCTCCTTTCAGTGACTTTGAAAATTAAGTCATAGTGCAATCATTCAGGCACCATTGTGTCTTTCTGCTTGAGAGAGGACATGGTAATACGGCTGACAGAATGCTGATTTGGAACCAGATAGTCAATGACGTAAATGCCATAGGAGATCGTAGCAGGATCAGGTGTGTCATAGGGCCACAGATATAATTTCATTAGCCCATAGGAGAGCAGCTCCAGCTGCCTGTGAACAGATGGCTATGAGGGAGAGAAGGAGGAGACTGCTACAGAGCAACTATAGACACCAGATGAAGAGTTCCTGCCCACTGTCAGAGATACAGAGAGCTCAGCGGAAAGTGTAGAACAACATGTGATTGATGATAGTGAGATTCTCCGTTGTTTTTTTTAAAGCTGTCTCACTATGTTAAACTCCTTTAACATAGAAAGACTGTTTGTAAAAAGCAACAGAGATCTTGCTTTCTCTGTTGCTTGTTTCAAAACTGTCTCGCTATGTTAAATGGGTTTAACACAGCAAGACAGCTTTAAAAAAGCAACAGAGATTCTCCGTTGCTTTTTTTAAAGCTGTCTCACTATGTTAAACCCATTTAACATAGCGAAACAGTTTGTAAAAAGCAATGGAGATCTTGCTTTCTCCGTTGCTTTTGCCCACAGCTCTGATGTACTGCGTAGGCATACACATGCACAGTACATCAGAACTGCCGCAGAATACCAGACAGCTGCAGAAGGGCAGCAAGGAGGCATTATACAATGCCATTATTTAAGAAAAGTAATTATTTTTTTTCTTAAATAATGTCATTGTATAATAGCAATAACCACTTCTGGTGGTAATGCTGGATTTACCCACAGTTGGCTTTGTTTGACCACTCGGGCTTCGCACTCATGATCAAACCACACCAACCATGGGTAAATCCAGCATTACCCACACCCAGGCGGAGGTTATTGCTATAATAACATGCACAAAATGTTGAAAAAAAATCATTCTCTAGTGTGCTGAACCTACTCAGGTATTCCATTACAAATTCAGTTCCTGTGGCATGTGGGATACAGGTGTACAATGAAATTACATCTATGGTGCACATAAGACAATCAACAAAATTAGTACTTAAGCTGCTCAATAATTCTAGAAGATATCATGAGTCTTTTAAATAATAGTCAGAATCTTGCACTATAGGATTAAGCACATGGTCTAAAAATATTGATTGTGGCTCCATCTTACAAAAATTTGCTACCACTATCCATCTGAATGGAGGATTGTGCAAGTCTTTGTGAATTTTGGGTATGCCAAAGAACCATGCAATTTTTGGATGTTCCACTTTGAAGAATGCATAAATATCCTCAATGATATCCTTTTGGCATACCAAATCAAATAGCATTTCATCAAGAATATGAAAATGTCTGGCAATAATTGTTTCTTTTACTGATTCATAGCAGCTGATGTTGGACATGTTATAAATGGCCCGATTATAATCTTGACTGTACATAATCACTATTGTACTTCCCTTATCAGCTTTCATAATTCATATATTATTGTGGTTATTAACTCCTTAAGAACAATTCTCTCCTTCAAGTTCAAATTCTTAAAATTAGGCTTGACCCCAATACACTTAGTAATATCAGCTTCACAGACATCATGAAATGTCTGTAAAGTACTATGTAGCTTGGGGTTAAAAGTGCTCTTTATAAATGGAAACTGATTTTTTTGCTGAAAATATGGTATATCATTTAATAAATATTTCAAGCTCAGTTTCTGTATAAATAGTTTTAAGTCTATAATCACTTTAGCAATATTGGCCCTTTGAGTGGGTATAAATGAAAAGCCTATAGATAATATGGAACCATGTTCTTTTAACACAAAATTACTTAATTATATCTTTAATTAATTTCTCTGCTTCCTTTTGCCTTTGGATCACCCTCTCCCCATTCCCATTTTCCAGTACTGAGTAATTTCTGGTGAAAGGGTGGGGTGTACAGAAGGGGCCAGAGAAAGAATAGGCAGGTGTTGGGAGGGTGGCCTAATGGTTAAGTTGTTTGCCTTACAAACACAAGGTGTAGAGTTTGAGTCTCACAAGAGATAATTGGCTAGGCTTACAAAGGCTCGCAAGGGAAGCTAGCTTAATGTGAACCTATGAAGGTGTTTTTCAAGCCTGTTGGGAACAGGGACGGAATGCCTTCCAACTGAATTTTGAGTTATTTCAGGTACACTAGAAGGTACAATAGGAAGATTCTTAAAAACCTTTAATAGTGTAAGCAGTATGCTTATAATAGGCACTAGCGGTACGTTGTAACTTCTTATGCTTCTTACCTATTACTGTTGAAGCCAACCTGCTAACAGTGGCATTAGTGCCATAGTATAGATTATTAAATTGATAGAAACATGTATCAGTCTTAACTAGGCTATTTAGTTTATTAATCTTCCTCCAACATTTTGATTTTCCTTTTGTAGTCTTCTACAGGGAGCTTTATTGTTATAATTCCTGTGTCACTGAAATGTTTAACCAGGTCTCTATGTGAATTATCAGTGGATAAAACACCATTTGGGAATATATTGATTCTAAGACCAAGTGGTACCTGCCACAACTTAATGCATTCATTTAAATAATGGACCTCGTACTGGAGACTCTTGCATTTCAAAATGTTTTTTTTTTTTCCAAATAAAAAAAAATGTTCTTGCAAGTTGCAAAGTTGGCATTTAGTGTTCCATTTTGGCTAGTGTTAGTAGTACTGCTGTTGTTATTTAAATTAAGTCAGTCAACACAATGAATGAGACCAGAAACATCTGTGCTTGTACCTGCCGAAACTGTTCCAGTGTAGGTCATATGGACTATGCCACTACCATTGTTTCCTTTGCTCTTTCCAGGCCTCTGATCCAGTGAACTACATAAAATAAAATCCTTATCTTGTGAACAAAATCAGCATCCGCCAGTACATTTGAAATTCTCTCACAAGTCACTGACCACTGCAACTGATGATGTTCATTTTTGAATAACAAGGATAAGATCTTTAGAAATCATGTGAGTAGATCATTCCAAATTAAAATTCTGGAACATAATATCTCCTGAAAGCTCTGCCATTCTACTCAAAGCAAACTTTAAAAACCACAAAAGAGCAGCAAATTGAAAAAGTAAACTAAACCACAAAACAACAAACAATGGTGAGCTGGAATAATTGGGTCTCAGTGAACACATCAATTTAAAGTACTTTTTCCTTGCACAAAAATTATAGCTGAGGTTCAATAACAATTTGTCAAACTAATGATTATACTTACTATTCATGACTGCTGCACCAGGATTGTTAGCATAATATTTTATTATAATACCTTATTATTTGTCAGTGACAAAGCATCTTAATTTTCATTAAATAACAGGAACATGTGACTTAGTTCATTCATAAATACTATCTTACTGTCGATTTGTTGAATTTTATCATGGTTGGGGCATTTAAATTGAATTGATGATTTGTTTCAATGTGTTTTGATGAAGTTCTATGCACATTAAAGGACAAAAGTGCTAAATATATCTAATCCAGCTCACTATTCTTGTTTAGTGTTTAGTGGTTTAGTTTACCTATTGATAAATTGATACAATTAACAACACATTTTTGTTCATTACACATGGGCTTTGTGTAGATGTGTCAGCCATGTTTCAGTTAAAAACATTGTTAATGGACATACAGGCAAAAATTCTGTTGCCATATGTTATTGGAATTGCAATGGTTGTTTCCTTAACTCTTGCTTAACTTCTTCCAGGACCATCCATCATGGCAAGTGTGGAGTTATCTGCACATGGTAAGCCAAACAGTTTTATTTGAATATTGATGATCATTTGTTAGAAATATACATTTATCCATATGTGTGAGGTGGGTGTCTTGTGTGTGTATATTGCTTTACCATTTGTGATAGTGGCAACATTGTTAATTTGTTATATATTAAATTGTAGTGTAGGTACTAACTTATTTCCTGTGTTTGTTGCTTATTATCACAAGTGATCCTGACAGTGGAAGTGTAGGACTCTTGCCACCTGATGGGAGAGTATTGGCAGACTCTGATGATGATGGCCAAACAGAGGCACTGTCGAGGGGAGTGCCGAGGTTGAATACGACACTGAGGTAGACATTCAGACATCCCCTGTATTTCCATCACATACACAGCCAGTAGGCCTACTCATATCTATTCTAGTAAGCCCTCAGGTATTGGACAGCTGGAGGGTGACACACTTGATCAGGGTAGTGTGGTTACTGTGGCTTCAGTGCTGGTTGACTCTGGCCATAGCCAAAATGTGGATGAGGTGCCACACAGGAGGGTTGTTAGAGGTGCTCATAGGAAGCCTGTTGTCCACCTTCCACCTCCTGTTGTGTCTTTATGTGCCACTTGACATATGTTTAAGGTCATCATGGAGGTGCAGGCATACAGCCTCCAAGGACATGCTTAGGGTTGTAGATGTGGCACAGACTGACATGCATGACTGCCTCCTTTGTGTTGCCAATTTAATGGATTGGATGAATGACACAATGGAACAGGCAGTGTCTGTGATGGAATGTCTGCTTTCAGGGGGACAGCATCCATGTGGACATAGGTCAGCATCATTATCTGAAGTTAGCCAATGTGGCCATTCCTAATCATGCTCTGTAGTGGCATTACTTTCCCTGCTCAATCAGTGATTGAGGTGTCCACATCCAGATGTGGTAAGCCATGGTATCATGGTCCTGGGCATACTCATGAGGAGACTCATCCAGCAGGCATCAGTTATGTTCAGGTAACAGCAGTGCTTCTGACCATGGGCATGGACATGCCAATGCAACTCTTGGCAGAGCTAGTTCTCAGGTTTGGGACTGACAATGAACTATTACCTCTACCATGCATGGCTTACACCTATCAATATACCAGGACTTAGAGATAACACTGAACTTGGCTGTGTTTTTGCAGATACTCTTACACGTTTCACCTTCATTGCCCATACAGACACACATACACAGCAGCTACATGGGTCAGTCATGAGGCTTATAGCTCATTCTTCCTCAGTGGCCACTTGATACTTTATCAACATTTTCTGCCTGTCTGTCTTTCTTAGTCACAAGTGCTCACTATCATTTGTATCAGCCTTGGCCTCCTGCCCCTCCTCCCTCCAGTTTCCAAACAGCACCCTGTGAAAATGATGATAACTGTGCCATATCCTTGATTTTCTATCTTTTGGATTCAGGCATACATAAGTCTTGTGTCTGATGCCCAGGGTGCATATTTGTCTGAGTGCTTAGTATATATGTGTTTGTGATGCTCTTTTGCAAATTGTACTGCTTTCTTACAGGTTTTTGTAATGTTTGAATCTTTGAATCATGATGACTATTACTTGACACATCTAGTATCATAAGCCAATGCGTTCACATGTTGATGTCATTGGTATAAAAATCATCCACCTGCTCCTTAGTTACATTTGTAAGTAAAAGTTTGCAGGGGTATGCCATTCATTTGTGTTCTTACCTATTTATTTTCCTCTTCCAGGTTCAACACTTATCTTGGAATTCTGGCAGTTACAAGAGTTTTAATTCAGGGATGACTCTATGTGATCCTAGCAGTACACTGCCATTACATGGATAAGTAAAGGTGGTGAGCATTGCCTGGCATCAATGTTACTGTAAGTATGTGCATAGGATGAAGGTTTTCTCCATTTAGGTGGTGAGTGTGTATGCTATCCATTGCCTCCTGGCCAAGACGAGGGCATATTGTGCATGCCTATATCTGCCTACACCCACAGCAGCTGGTGGTTCCCCCTCTAACTCCTCACCTGCATGGGGCTGTGGTGACCTTGCCAGTGGTGGTGGGATGTGTGCCGCTTCCTCCTGGTGTTCTTGCTGAAGCTGTTTTCTCAGAATAATATTGTGAAGGATGGCATAAGCAGGGAAAATTTCAGCACAAGTATGGGAATTATGCTGCAGGGATCCCCCAGATATATCTACGCATGGAAATCATGACTTCAGCAGCCCAAACACACTTTCTCTGTGATACTTCTTGTTTGAGCATATACCCCATTATAGCATTCTTCAGCTGGTGTGTGTCTTTATGTGCCACTTGAAATAGGTTTAAGGCCATTGTGGCATTTCTGATGGGTGTCATCAGCCATGGTTCAAGTTCATATCATGCATCCCCTAGTAAATGACCTTGTGGGATATCACCCCTAGAAAGCATCTGACAGAGATGAGGGTTGTGCCAGACATGTGAATCATGGTAACTGCCTGGGTTGCCAACAGACACATTCAGGATGATTCTCTTAGCATTACGCACAACCTAGCAGTTAATGGACTGAAGTCTCTTTCTGGTTATGTAAACACTTCCCTGTTACCCAGGTGGTGCTTTGATTTCAATGTGTGTGCAGTCTATGGCACCCAATAATTCAGGGTAGTGTACCACTGGGTAGAATCCCTGCATAGTTGTAGTTCTGTCCTCAGGTGTACAGGGAAAATATATGTTACTACTGACATGTTGCAACATAGCATTCAGGAAGTGATGTAGTTCCTGGATGCTGATGCCTGTGACACCTCTAGCATGCCCCCTGTTGGCCTCTAGAAGACTCATGTAGCTAATATTATAATTGTTACACATACATTAGTTTCCACATATATTGGTTCCCTCGGTTTCCTCTTGGTCTCAGTTGAAGATGACAGAGGTTGCAGAGTCATTCTAGTGTGTCTCTATCCATCATGTACAGCTCTACAATGTCCACCTTATGCAGACCATGAAATGTTAAGCAGGGTCTAAACACCCTTCTCCCTCTTGGCTGAAGTCTTTATTAGCAAAAGTAGCAGCACAGACTTGGGTCTGTTGCACATATACATGAATAAGAGCAACTGCAGCCCCTAACATTTTTTCCATGTACAGTAGTTTCTGTGACTGTATTTCAATAAGTTTTAGAATTCTCAGGCAAAACGTGCACTAAGTCTACATGATTGCTTTATAGCTTGTTGAATACCTCCTCCTCCATCTTGGATTAGTTGATTAGCATACAATTCAGCTGTTTATGTTGTAATTAGCATGCCATGATGTTTACTGGGTTTGCTCAACCCTATATGGAGTGTAGAGACATTTACTGAATACAAAACAGTGCTTTTCCATGTATGTATCATGCCACAACACACACACAGTCTTAATGCATTGTGTAGGCTTTATTGAATCTGCTGCTTAGTCTCTTGGTATAAGGGGAGTTTCTGCCTGGAAATTTTGTTGTGAGGAATATGTTGCAGGAAAACAAAAGAAAAGCTATTACAGAATAACAAAATGAACTTTGGACATCTTTCATTAATACTCCACAAAGAAAAAAAATGTCTGAAAGCACATTTTGACAGTGTTAATACTGGAATGAGTGATTTTTTTTTTTTTTTTTTTGAGGGGGGGGTTGGCCCAAGCGGAAGAGATCCTTTAAATAGTTTATGTTGTATCATCTGCATATACAAAAAGATTCAGCAAAAGTAGTTTTCCTTTGTTTAGTAATCCTGCATTATTTTATGCAGTGGTGGTCCCTGCTGCATATTTTATACAATATAGATGGTGAATGTGGGCATATTTGTCACATGTTTCTATGGTATAAATGAGACCGAGGCATATATTTTGCTACCTGAAAGATGATTAGCTGAGTAAATTGTCCCCAGTTGGACCAAGCAGCTTTAATGTGTTGTGAGCTACATGTTCATGGAGTACATCTGTGCTAGTTCATGTTCCAAGACAATGACTGTTGAGCAGCTACATCAGACTATTGTTGATGTAGCCAAGGGGATGGTGGTGATTTCCAAATCCATGGTGATTCCAAAGACATTGGCACTGGGAAAAGTGGAACTGGCAAATATTTAAAATTCTTCATGAGCTTTGAAGGAAATAAATATCAGGACTATGATGAAGTTAAAAAGTGACAGAAGCACAAGGTGTCACCACTAAGTCACAAGTTCAAGAGTTTCTTATCTGAATATTTACTTCTAACAATCTCTTTTGTGGTATTTAAAACATATACCAGTTATGAGTGGGTCTTGAGGGTCAACATACTAAAAGTAAAATGATAGAAATGTTAGCCATTGATAAGTCTGAAAGGCCTTTCCATGCAGCTGTAGGAAAATTAATGTGTCAGACTGACACTAAAAGCTCTGATTTTTATTTTTTTTTGTACTTGTTGAGAGGAATTGGCATGTAATTAAATTATGCTTAAATCTGAAAAGTCTAAATCTCTGGAAAAGCCTGTTTCAAGATCTGGTAACAAACATAAAATAGCATTTACAGATACACTGTTTGAAATGTGTGGAAAGGGCTCATATAGATAGGTTTGATTCTAATAACTGCTTACCTGTATCCATCAGGTCATTATCCTCCCTCCTATCCTTCAAAATCATTCTGAAAGACTCTATATGCAATAGCTGTCTCTGTTCATGCTCAACACCAAGATAAGCTATATCTCTAAATGTGAACAAATAATACCTATTCTTACCTTACACCTCCTTATTCTCCCTTCTTCACTTACTTCCTTACTTCTATCAATTTATCTTCCCTGGCTTTCTGTTTAAATTAACACAAGCCTGCCTTTCTCTCACTTCATATTGCATTTCCAGTTTGCATTATACTAACTTGTCTTTAATTTCTCTATAAAGTGGCTAAAATTTCTCTAAATATTAAATTATTTTCATATAACATGTATCGATTCTTAGCTAATATTTTCATATTATGTCTAAATTGGAATAATTATTTTATAAGTAGCTATTTTGTGCATTATTTTTGAAAAATATTGTTCTTAAAATGTTTTGTAATACATGGAGCTTTTCCCCTGGGTCTCCCTGGAATATGAGTCCGTACCAAGTTGGACTTTCCTGGTAATCAAATGTCAATAAATAAATAAATAAAAACATAATAATGGCAACAATGATACACATATTAAAACTACAACAAGTGAAATGCATACCGGGGATAATATTTAGGCTATAGCAGGAATAGCTTTCAACTTTTTGTTCCTGTGTTGTTGCAAAATTAATAAAATAAAATGCCTTAAGTGATGACAGGGTGATGCAAGGGCTAGACTCAGTCATAATGGTTAGAACTATAAAGCTGCAGTATGCACATAAAAATGACTTTAATGTAAAACAGTTAAAGTAATCTGTAGTCATGGAGAGAGACCACATCATCACATTTCATTCTGTAGAAATACAAACTAGCCCCAGGATTTTACTAATCTTCTGTGTAAGACTAGATTAGTCTTACATGGAAGCGCCAGTCTAAGAGTATGATGGCAGCGTGCCATGCATATTAATGAGGGCATGCTGCCTCAACTCTAAAGCTTACATGGAGCATGGACAAGTGAAGGGGGTTTGTCGGACTGCCGAGCAGTCCAAAAATCCACCCCCCTGCAATGAAGAAACGTTGCAATTTCAAGTTACATGAGCGAGTCTGCTCACATGTGCACAGTGTAACACCACACTCCCCCATATGTTAAACAACTGCCAAAATTAAAAATAGAAAGAGTTTTTTTTTTTTATTTCATCCGATATAGCTGCCCGTATTTGCACATGTTTGCGCAGGTTTGCCCATTGCTTAGCTACAGTTTGCAGCTTAGACACCAGAAGAGGATAATAAGAAAAATATATGCAAATTAAGTAAAATAGCAATAGCGTAGTTGTTAGAGCATTCGCACAAAGATGAGGCACTTCCAGTTCAAGTCCCACTACTGCATGTTCCATTTTCTGTTGGAAATCTGTATACAAAAATATTTCCTGACATTTTTTATGTATAAGTTTTATAAAAAGCATTGAAATGTTAAATGTAGTAGTGAACAAGTTTTATATACATATATATATATATATATATATATATATATATATATATATATATTTATATAAATGAAGGTGAAATGGTTATGCATTCTGAGACATGAGTACCTTATTTTAAGCAATATAAAGTACTGCTAAGCAGATTATACCAGTATTGAGCATACTTAAATCCAATTGCTCATAGCTGCACACCGCAATAATCAGCGCAATGTCTTTGCACGTAGCTGTGAACCACACTAACCAGCACAACCACAATGTATTTGCGCGTAGCTGCGCACCACTCTAACCAGTGCAACGTCGGGTAACTTCAAGCAACGTTGAGCAACATTGAGCAACGTTTGGCAAAGTTGGGCAAAGTTGACCAAAGTCGGTTAAACACGGCCACACCTCCTTTACTGTACCTTAACCAGTCAGGTCTGCCCAGTAGGAAAATAAAAAGCAGTGTCAGGGCTCAAACTCAGGATACTGTGCACTATAGTCACAGTACTTAAGCACTAAGCCATGACAGCATTTCATAAACAAGCACTTTCAACAGACACATATCTATCAAAGGAATTTTAAACATTGCCAACATCAGCTAAGCAGGCATGCCTACAGCTGAGTTTTTCCAAAAGTGGCCAATCACAAATAAATGTGGGAAATGAGGCATATCTAAGCTCCACAGGCAGGAATACTTGCTATAACTGGTTGTAGCTTCCTTCTGCAGTCAGCATGGCTGGTGTTGGAGAAGGCACTCTATTTAGAGTGCAACACTGGGGCATTGAGGAGTCCAAAGTAATGGTTTGGCTCCTTGTCCACAATCATGAGGAAAAACTCCTGTGGGGCCAGTACCAGGGTAACCAATATAAAACGGAGGCCTGGAACAGTCTTGCCCATGATCTCACCAGTGCCACTGGTGTTCCTCGGACTGGTGAGCAGGTCAGTCACCATTATTCTGACCTGAAGCAACGTAGGTAGGATCAACTGGACCAGTGGATCCAGGAATCCCATGCGATGCCTAAAGCCCCAGTACTAAGTAAGTAGCCATTGTATTAAGTAGTTGAGAATTGCTATGCTTGTCTATACTATGGATATGTATGTTTCAATATCACTGCACTTACTTCACAGTTGCAGGTGTCTGGGCTATGTACCAGCAAGCCCATGAAGATAGGCTGCAAAGGCTGCGTCATCAGGCAGGTTAGTTATTATTCTGCATGTACTGTTATATAAAATAAATGAGATAGCCTTCAAAAAGTGTTTTAACCCAATAAATAAAGGTGTAATAACCCTTTAATAAATGTATAATTCCTGGAGTGCGTCTGTGTCATTTTCTTTGATATGTTGTTGTACTGTTGCATTCTACAAATAATAGTGTTGTATTAAGCAGTGTCAACCCACACTGGATGAAGGCAGTGCCAGGAGCTTTTATGCATATTTACAGCCCTCAACTGTTGGTTCATGCTCAACATGCACAGGTTAATCTGGCACATGAGTAGCTTGGTATTGCGTTCTCCAGAAATGTCAGTGTGCTGCCAGAAATGTAGGCAGCTGTTAACATACAACTGATACTGTCACCTGAACATATCTAGATAATTATATGAAAGTAGAGCTGTCAGTGTACCATCTTAGCAGTAGTGTGTGTGAGCAACTCTCAAAATATGTTGCAGTAACATCTGCATCTTGGACAGTTTGTATGTAGGATACAGCTCATGTATATAATGATCTAGCAAAATCCAATTGCACAATATAAGGACATTGGGTAGTGTAATAATACATGTAAGGGACATATAACTGCAGTTAATAGGAATGTAGTGAAAACTAGAAGGATATATAAGTTGTTAATTGAGCTATCTTTTTCCAACCTACTGTATGTGCATAAAAAATGCAATTCCACACCTCAATCGGTATGTCTAATCTTTAGAACAGATACTTATCCCATGAGGGATATCCAAAAATTTTGGGGACCAATAACCTCGATTTTTTTGGATTTACAAAAATGAGGTAGGGTTATACATGCAAGGGATAAATAGTTTGCAATCCTGAGACGGCCTATGGTGAGACTGCCTACTAGATATGAGTAGGGGTCACTATGTGCAGATATGGCTGTGCCAAGCTAGCAGCCTGAGTATGGGTGGTTTTGGTGGACATTCAGGAAATGGGAGTGGTGTGCTGTGGAGGGGATGATGGGTATTCAATTATGTATCCAGGTGTGTTGGGGTTGGATGGCTCAGTTCAGGCCAGACCATTATGTGGGTGTGTGCCGGTAACGTTTCTGTACATGTGTATCGCACATTTTAATGTTCATATGTTTGTGGGATTGTGTTCTACACTATGGCCTGTCAGGTTGTATTGCAGATGTGAATGCTTGTTCTTTGGTTATCTTTCTGATTCACCCACTGCTCTCTCGTACACATCCAGTTCATCTATTGTGCATCCAACCCAGTCTCTCCTTGGCGAATGATTATATTACCTGTCACCCCCCACCCCCATATTCCACACACACCATCCAACCCTTCTCTGGTTGATGGCCCATGGCACAGTCAACAAAACACATTGCGTACACTACATATCTCTGGTACCTATATGGTTGTGAGGACTACCCTAGCATTTTTGATCTTCCACATGCTGTTCTTCATGCACATAGGTACACGCAAATACTTATCTTTCATGACATGGTAGGTAGACCTGGGTAATACCCATTCATCTTTTGGCCGTCCTGACAAGAACGACTTGGACCACGAATGGGCAGATATTGAGCGAATGCTCTGTCCATTGGTAGGGTTGCCACCTTTTCAAATGACCAAAATGGGACATTTTCAGGACACACATCAGATTTTACAGGCCAACACACACCCACAGTCAATACAAAGGTTAGTACATTAGTTTTATGCCTAAATGAAAGCTTATTGTTGTAGCAGCTTAGCTGCTTATTCTGTTTCTTGTAACATTTAGGCATTTTACATACGGAAATAAGTATTGTATGGAACTATTACATAAAATATGGGACATAATTATATCCTACAATCGCAGGACATTTAACATTTATAATGGTTTTGATATGGACACAACTGCCCAGAGGGGGACTGTCCCTCACAATGTGGGACAGGTGATAACCCTAACCATTGGGCTAGGCTTAGAAAATGGCAGTGGTGCGCTAACACGCTCTGTTTCACTTCCACTTGGTACAGCAATCAACACTACAATGAAATACAGGCACGCAGTTTTAAATGTCATTTGTTCGAGGGACGGGGACTCAATATTCACCTACGTACCTTTGTGTTTGCTTTTTATTTTGGTGTTTGCAAAATGGTCTTGTATGCTTTGCATACATTTCAGTATCCACGGACACTGACAGGAGTGATTATTATTAGAGGCAGGCTGTACTAGTCAGCATTTTAGGTTGCACGTATGCAGCCGACATGTTCACGCCTCCGTGCAGTGCTTAGACACGCCCCCAGCACTTGCGCACATTTCCTATGTATGTGGACATTGAGGCAGTGTGCCTTTATTAATATACATGTGGTGCTGCTGCGCCATCTCTATGCCGCACGGTCAGCACAAGGCTATCGCCGTCCTTGCGCCGAGTTTCATGAATCCCAGGGATTGTCTTGATCTGTGTCTTTGTATCTTGTAGCACATTGACTGTCTTTATCATCCACCAGCTCATCCAGTGATCATGATGTGCCTCAGCATGTTAATATGGTCCCTGGCATTGAGGACCTTGAGTTTTTTTGGAGAGTCCATTCATGAGGCTGACACTGATGTTGCACCTGATGTAGCCTCATATGTGGAAATTCACTTGTCAATGCATTCAGAGGATTATGGCACAGTGGACATTGAACAGGGTGAGGCTGTTGATCAACACACAACAGTTGTGAGCACTGCTGCTGGCAGATTGACACAATAACCAGACACAGGGTGTCACTGCAGATATAGGTGAGCAGATGTTGTATATGGACGTTGTCAGAGGGTGTCTACCTCCTTCTACAGGCAACTGAACAGTCACAGCAATGGCATCAATCATGCACTCACCTGTGTCACAGATCATGTGGCACACCAGTTATGTGTCATGCATGAAGAACCAGAGAGCAGACACTGTCAGATTATGGCTGCATTGGCTACTGAGTATGAGAGTCTGTCAGCTGTGGCACAGTCAGCAGAAACCCTGGCCTCTATGGTACTGCAGTAGTGTCATACTACAAGAAGGATTTTGCGTTCTCTGACTATGCACAACAGATTATAACCTATGAGATGCAGGCCACCTGCCCACAGAACCACTATTAGGCATTGAAAAGCCCTGTCTGCAGTCCAGCCTGCTCAGATGTCAACTACTGGCTCATTTGCTGAGGTCCCACCCATCACAAGGCCTTCAACTGGCAGTCATGTTCCTTCATCCAAGCTTGGTTGTGTACCCCCATCCCTCTCCACTATGGATCAGCCAGGACAGGATGTGTCTGTACATGGTCATGCCAAGGTGGACTGTGGTGTTTAACTGCTTTAGAGTGTGTCCAACAGTGTAGTAAACATTGCTGACTTATATTATTTCAGTACCATTGTACTGTAATATATGATTCTTTCTGAAATAATATGTCTGCATTATGTTGTGCGTGCTTTTTCTTTTTCATGGTATAATATTGTACAGATATTTAAGTGTAGCACTGATGTGTGACCCTTATTGTTTATCATGCAACCCTCCATTGCTAGAAACTGCTGGGAATTAGTACCTACATGTCAATAATACACACACAAGAGCATTGCTCAAATCTGGTGCAGTTTCTGGAAGCCATAAAACAATTATGGACTCTTACAGAGACTAACAAACCATGCTTCTTACAGACACTGCATCTCTGGCTTCATTCAAAACTGTGAGATAGCATCTTTATGGTCTAGGCCCAGTAATTTAAATTCTTACTATTTTCCAAAGTTAGCTGGAGCTGAGCTTAACCTCTTCTCTTCTTTATTCCAGTATCCTCTGTTAACATACCAGCATAAAGTCCATTAAAACCAGTGCTCAGGCCGAGACCACCGAGAAGATGAGTGAAGCATTTAAATGCAGACACATACTGTATATATATAATGGATATTTAGATTGTTTTATATATGTATTTTATTTGATATTGTTTTTAGGGGGGTTATGGCTTTAACTTAATTGCTTTTATGTCAATTAATGTTTAATTAGAATTTTATGGAAGTTCTTATTTAAATCAGTGTCTATGAGTATTTGCTGAATGTCTGAGGAAGAAGTAGAATTACTGTGAAAGCAATAACGTATCTCTTTGCTCAATAAATTACTTTGAACTGGAATACTGCCATTTGTTTTGCCTGGTTCTGTGCTTTGTCTATATATTTAATTCAGGTACAATACCATCAGGACTCACTGTAGGTACATTTATAACACAAGCAACAAGTAACTTTACAAATACATTTCAAAACAAGCATCTACACAAATTGGTTTGATATTCAAATAACATATAATTCTTTCCTAAATTCCAGCTAGCTGTGCGGCACGTTACACATCTACTGCCCTACTTCTCCTGGCATAGCTGGCAATACCTCACATCATCACATTGGCCATCCCACTGTATTCCATAGAATAAGAATAAAAAGGCCCCACCCCCTTCCAATCTATTTTGCTCTTTGCAAAAAGTTAGTGGCTCTCCACTTAGATAGCTAAAGCTAAAGTTATCCCCTCTTTTATATATAACCACGTAGTGAACACTCCAGCTTTTAGGATACTAACTGATTTTCCATCTTACCTTTAAAATCTGCAACATCTACTCCAAGAACACCAATTATTGGAGAGCCCATATTTTGTCTCTCAGTAGTCATATTGGAATTAGTGCTTCTGTTTTCCGCTCCTGGTGAGAGAAAGAACAAAAGGACATTATTTCTGGAGACTGCTGATCATTGAAAAGCCTAATATCTGCTTCATTGGTGCCAGCTAGGAATTTGTGCTTATATTTTGCTGCTGCTAAGATAAGGAGCATAGTGCATTGATTCCTGGCTGTTTCTGGTTGGACAGTGAGTGTCTGTGCTTGACATTCCTGATTGGTCTGGTTGCTATTCAAGGCATCTTTCAGGAAAAGGTTGCAACAAGCCTACAGACCATCATCTGTACCATCATTTCTTGCATCATCTGGGATCAAGACTATGGATCACCAAACAGGCTGTGGACTGCTTCTTATTATATAATTGCTGCTAATGTTTTTCTTCTTGTGAGAAAAGAAGCAAAGGAGCATTGTATCCCATCAGAGTGAAGCTGTGGTGACACCAGCACTAGCAGTACCCAAGTAGTAGACATTTATGAGACTCCCCTGTTTTTATCATTCTTGACAAGCTAATTCTTTGTTTTCAATAAATACTGCTTGTTTTATTTCTAATTTCAGAATATCTGCCTAAAAACTTTATCCATAAATCATCAGGGTCTACTTATTAGTTTTACATCAAGTGTTTGGCATTGCCCTGTATAGACACAGACACCTTGAGTATATTTTCTTCTGTAAAAACATGGCTGAAGTTTTATCAATACTAAGTTATGAACACAGAACAACTACTTGCAGTGACAAGTATTGTCCCCACAGTTGTAAACTGGATACTCTTAGCATTGTTTTATATTCTCACTACAACTGTCTAATCAATAAAAAAGGGTCTGTTGCTATGAATATGAACTTTCTCGCTATCTCCGTTACCAGCTTGGTGGATACGGGCATCCTGAAACAATGCATAAACTTCCTCATGCTTACTGACAACCAGTTAATTCTCAAACAAACTGATATGGTATGTGACAGATGTATTTACACAATGTCACTGGAGTCAAAGCTCTCACATAAAAGTACTCCTAGTGTCAATAAGGTCATCCGTAGTACACATTCTGCACCCATCACTCACTATTCATAGCAGACATATAGACCCACATATTCTAAGGTACTTAAATGTAACCTTCCAAAACTCCAAAGTCCTCTTTGATGAAGTACACATAACAAATACCCTCAGCAGCCCTGAATGCACTCTTTCAAAACAACACCCACATCAACACATTTCATGGAGCCTTTGCTTCTAAGCCCATAAGATAAGCAACCACACAATCCAGCATTCTAGTCATTGGAGACTCTATTGTGAGCCACACTGATGCCCCTCTCATTAGGCTGAGTACTGAGAAAGCCACAGTCAGTTGCTTATCAGGGTCTAGGATCTGCAATATTATGCACATACTCAGGTCATTGGACCACAAGTAGCAGTACGACTCAGTTATAGTCCATGTGGGTGTAAATGACCTGAGATGCACCTTCCTAGAGTATATAAAGAGAGACATCATGGAGCTCTCAAAATATGTGTCTCAGGCTGGAATGAGCCTAGCAAAGAGCAGCATTTTACCTTCTCCAAGGATGATTCCACAATATGACCAAATGATGACTGACTAATAATTGGCTTAGTTTCTGGTGTCATTCTAAAGGGGTGTAATATTTTGTAAGCATGAAAGGAGATGATCAACAGACCACATTGCTTTGCCAGGGACAGTCTGCACCTCTCCCCTCTAGGCTTTTAAATATTAGTTAAAACATTATCTACCCCTATAGTGTCATTTTTAGGCAATGCCATACTGAAATTACTTCTGACATAGCAAATCAAAACCAAGAAAATGTAAAGGTATTACTGCTCAGAGCTAGTAGTCTAAACAAAAAGCTCTACAACCTAGAAGCTCTCTTCACCCTTGAGAATGTTGACATCTGTGTAGTCACTGGACATGGTTTAAAGCCGGGGGAAAGCACACCAACAGTGCAAGGTTATAATGCCTTCCACACATTTAGACCAGCTACTACATACTACACAGAAAGGGACTAAAGGTGGAGGTGTCTCAATTTACATTAAAACTAAATATACCTCATGTCTGGTCAAACAGGACAATGCACTTGAACTTCTCCATGTTCAAATCACTATAGGAAAAATCCAATACCACTTTTTTGCACACTATAGGCCCCCTTCTATGACACAGGAAACCCACGCCATGTATTTAAACTTATTGGAAACACTCACAAACCAACTCAATACCATATTCATGGGTGACTTTAATTATCTCACCGTTAACTGGGAATCCTATATGACACCAAACATACAGGCATCGAGATTCCTGGATTTTGTGAACACAAACTCCTTGTCTCAGATTGACAATACAATGACTATGAGTGCAACCGTACTGGATCTGGTCCTAATTAATATGGGAGAGTGCTGCACATCCCCTACAGTAATGTCTTCCCTGGTAAGGTCAAACCATGAAATGGTCTCCATTGAAGTAAAACTAAAACCTTGACCCCCTGTTAACACTGAAACATTGAGGAAGTACTCTAAGGCTAACTTCCTACTGTAAAGTGATAACCTGGCAAAATTACAAGCCCCCATAAACCCTGAGAACACTGCTGCCTAAGCAGAACTGTTCACAGAAACACTATACAAGCATGTTAATAGCTGCATAGAGGCAGCTGTACCTATCAGGAAGAAGACTCAAAAAACAAGTCACCCTGGCAGAATCACAACAACAATAGGCTGTATAACAGAAGGAAGAAAATCATGGTAAAAATTAGGTGGTGCAACACCCAGCAGGATAAAAGCACTCTCGTTAGTCCAAACAAACAACTCAGAGACAAATAACGTCTACTAAAGCCAAATTTAAGGTACATTTGGCCTCCCAGGCCAAGGACAACCACAAGGCATTATTTAGCTATGTCCACAACCTCAAAGGCAATACGCAATTGTGTGAAGACCTCATTGTAAATGGAGCCACCTATAATGTGCCAGGAGATATAGAAAACCTACTGGCTGACAAATTCATTTCCCCATCATTCTCCCTCATCTTTTGTTCAGGAAATACCATCAGATATAACTCCCCTACTATAACTAGGCAACTGGTCCTTAATGCCCCCTCTAGGCCCAAGAACACTGCATCAGTAAGCCCAGAAAATATGTTAGGATGTCTTCTAAATTGCATAAAATATGACCTATCAGGACCTCTGGAATTGCTATTTAAATGTAGCCTCCAAACAGGCTTTCTGCCTCATGAATTGAGAATAGCAACAGTCATCCCTCTGATCAGAGGTGGTCCATCTAGAGACCCTGAAAACTACAGAGTAATAAGTCTCACTAGTCTCAAATTCAAAGCTATGAAAATGATCAGTAATTATATAGTAAATCTCCAGACACTAGAGCCAATCCAGTTTGGTTTCATTAAGGGCAGGTCATCCCTACTCAACCTAGTGGACTTATTTGAGAAGGTCACCAAAACAATGGATGAGGGCATAATGGTTCACACTGCCTACTTTGATCTGGCTATGGCATTTGACACAATACCCCACTCTGGCATTGTTGACAAACTCAAGCGGTTAGGTACAAACCCTTCTATCATCCATTGGATAGCCAACTGGCTCACAGAAAGGACCCAGGAAGTTAGAATTGGGGAGTCCACCTTTACAATGAGGCTAGTTATAAGTGGAATCCCTCAGGGATTAGTCATGGACTGGTCCATTTTGGCATTTACTTCCCTGAAGTCAAGGATAATGTGAATGGTGTCTGGATGACTAAATGTGCAGATGATTGCAAATTAGTATCTATCATTGAATTCCACACCAACAGAAATGTTCTCCAGGATGGGCTGACACAGACATACAACTAGTGTCAGACCTATGGACTAAAATTAAATGCCAGGAAATGCATAATAGTATCCCTTGAGAAGTCATCCACCCCTGGTCACTATTATATTGACAACACACCCTTTAGAGATGACCCAGTAGTAAGGAACTTTGGGGCAGACATGCAGAATAATCTAGCCTTTTACCATCATGTCTACAGTAGTGAGGAAATTTTTCTATGTTGCACAACTTATAAACAAAGGTATGGCATCTAGGTCCAAGGAAGTCATTGTTCCACTGTACTCAGTATTCATCTGACCTATCACTGAGTATAATGCCCCCTTTGGTATGTACCTATCCAGGCATTTCCAACAGTTGGAATGTCCACAGAGGTTCCTTGCTAAAAAAATACAGGGTGTAAGTAACATATCCTATGCAGACCACTTCAAGGCCTTATCCCTGTATTCTGTCTCCTACAAGTTGTTGAGGTAAGATCTATGCCTGGCATTCAGAGCATTGTCAGACCCCAGTCTGATGGACCTCCTGCATATCCACAAAAAACAGCACCAAAATTACCCATTCTAAACATTTAAACCTAGCTTGTGATATAAAAGGACCTGCTGGACAGACAGGTATATATCCCAAGAGACTACCCTATCTCTGGAACAGGCACCCTATCCATGTATATCAGAGTTCCTCCTTAACCCAATTCAAGTCTAACTTGGATAATTGGATGACAAACAGGAAATTAATGCCTGTTTTATCACTTATGTCTCTAAAGGACACAGGCAGCCTGTAAAGTGTTCATCTGCCAGGCCCCTGCTTGTAAATGTTTCAACTCCCAAGCCCCTGCTTACAACTATCAAGGACACCAGAACTTGTCAGTGATTTCTGTTACATGGCTAGGCTTAAAAAGGCCCATGTGGTCATTAGCCTAGTAAACACTTCTGAACCTATGAACCTAAATGCGGGCAATGTGGAAAATACAATTACCCAATAGGTGTCAGTAAATGGGATTATCTGTTACATGTGCCTGATGCCCTACAATAGTTTTATACCATCCTATATGCACCAACTATAAAATGTTATATTGATATGTTTACTACTCATAAAATTGCTACTTGCAAAGTTAGGGGGAGTAGTTAGCATTTTTCTTAAGGTGTTTTTATGTACCAGTTTCAACTGCAATAGTGAGGATGTTAACTGAGAAGATGCTTCAGTGTTTGCAGGTGCTGAGAGGACACCACCCAGATACTCACTGTCTATGCTGGAAATGGGCAGAGAATGAGAGCATGTCCCAGGAACTTTGTAATGATCTGAATCTGGATTGCGTGGGAGCACCACAGACAAAGTGGGATCTACTGGACTTGCAGGCAAGTCCATCACTGCAACGATGACCTGTATTGGAGGGACACAGAGGATCTTAACCAGTGGATCACAGAGGTCTGGCACCAGAGCAGATGCCTACAGCAAGTTGCATAATCCACACCTTAACATTTACATTACAATAAATGCATTTGTTATATATATCAGTTTAGGAGACTGCTTCAATTGCATGTTATGGGTGTATGTACTGATAACAGTAACGCAAATGTAGTTAATTACTTTTCAATGACTTCTGAGGTTATCCGCAACTATACTGGGTCAGTGTATACACATTCTGAAAAAACGTTGATTATGACCGTACATGCATTTGGACATAGCACATATAACTGAATAATATACCATAAATTGTCCTTTAAAATCATTTAACTGAATTGGTTCAGTAATGACCCAAAGTAGTTGCTTATCTCTTATGTGTGGGTTCAAATATCACTGAAGGCTATTTTTTAAATAGTGTTGGTTATGTAGATAATATTGAACATAACAAATGTAAGACCTATGTTTGTTTGCCAACTTATACTGTACAACTTTTTGCATGACTATCACAGCCATGGTTCCCAGACTCCTACAGCTCTTAAGCCACTGTTGACTACAGTTCTAGAAGCATCACACAGTATACTTCTGTATGTGTAAATGAGTAATGCATGTGTATATTATTAAGCTCTACATTACAGAGGAGAAAGTATCATAATATCCACGTTTGTTGGACTCACTTTCATGAATGTAAGTGAGCATGACTGAAATATGTTGGAGTTTGTAAAAAAAAAATAATGAAAGCATAAGAAAGTTAAACACTGACATACTACTGTTATAAGGTGGATTTCATTGATATTCCATATAGTGTTACAACATTAAAGAAAGTGTGGTGTCCATCAGCAAAAAAATGTTAAGCTATACACCAAAAATAATGTTTCATGCATATGAGTAGGCATGTGAGTGTACACTATTTATGATGTTATTTTGCCAGTTTTGTATTGTCCATTTCATAAGAGATTTGTGAGATGCATACTTCTTTGGTAAGTTATACAGTATAGCTTTTTATATATCTAATATGTCTCAGATGACAATATGTTTCTGTTATCCACAAAGTTTCTAGAAAAATCCCATAGCACATTTGTTTGATGTGCATAATATATAAGTAAGAGACGTGTGCATCTGTAAAACTTATTCTGCCTTATGGCTGTAGGTTTACAACTGTATGTGTAGACAAGCATTATTTAATCACAGAGTTGTGCAGTAATGACATTACTGTTTTGCCCATTTTGAAAAGTAAATTCTGATGCTTATCTTTCAACAGCTTAACTCACTATGCTGACACATACTAACGTTAAAAGGAATATATTTACATATTCTGTCATTTTCCTTACTGTACTACAACATTAACAGAAGTGTGCTGTCTATTAGCTCAAAGCATTAAGCAATTGGATGATGTGAATGTTTCAAGGATATATGTGGGTTCAAATTTCTGTACAGAGTGTTTTGGATGATATTCTGCTAATTCTGTATTTCCTATTTAAAAACACATATGAGAAATACGTGTTTGGTAAGTTATGCAGTAAATCTTTTTACACATCTAGTATACATATATATATATATATATATATATATATATATATATATATATATATATATATATATATATATATATATATATATATATATATATATATATATATATATATATATATATATATGTATGTGTGTGTGCTACATTAATACCTATAGTGCTTAGGTCTCATATGACACAAATATCTCCCTGCCTGTCAATATCTCTGTATGTATAAATGCAGGGTAATACATGCATAGGTTAAATGTACATTTTGAATGTCACAATATAATGTTATAATCCATTCTTTTTAAGATTGACTGCCCTGCTAATGTACTTACATGCTGATGTATTAAATACCAGTGATGGACAGTACTTCCTGTAATGTGTAATTATGCCTGCCAAGTGCAGCGACATGTTTTATCGTAAAGTATGACACATTGAAATCTGAAGTGTTACAGCTAGTTGTTATTGCTGTGAGCAATGTGCTGACATGCATTCAAAACTGCATGCCTTTGTAGTTTAAAAGGAAATCAAGCTCTGTGCACTGAGCACATACAATGGAAGGAGAGAGGCGTGTGTTATACTGAAACTGTCAACATTTATATCCCGAGAAACATTTATAACAGTTAAAAATTGGTTTTGACTGGAGCTGTCGGCATGCTAATAATAATGTCAGACTAACCATAATGTATGTGCAAGGTAAGTGCAATAGTCATTGAATTCTTGTGAATAACAGCATAGGTTTAATTTAAATGTTGTCCCTTGCATTATAATTAGGATATGTTTGGTAACTGCAGTTTATGCTTTTTTTTTTTTTTTTGTAGTCACAACCTCCTAAGTGACAGACATCTGTGTGTAACTGTCATAGTGCTTTTACAAGAAGTGTTTTACATGTAAATTGATTGTCCTGTTACTGCTATTTCAACAGCATGTGGTGCTTACTGACTGTTATGTTTTGTTTACTTTGCCTATTACATTATTAGATGGGTATCTGCAGTCTCAATATTCTGAATGCTGTTGCCTGACAATTACTGGTATTTGAGTCCCTTGTGTCTTGCACTGTATAACTGCCCTGTGATGGTTTGTTTAACTCAAAATTATGTACTGTCAGACTTGTTACATATTATATTTGTGGTTATCATTACAGCATTTGAATTGTGCAGGTACGTAGATAAATATAAAACAAATGTAGGTAGTGACAGTGATACATTAGTTGATGAACAGTAATGTGTGAGTGTCATACGATAAAACTGTAAATGTCACATACTGCCATTAAAAAATTTTTTTTAACTTAATTAATTAAAAACTTCTAGTATTGATTTTTTGATAGTGAAATAGCTACAAGCATTTTAACAATGAAGTGTCTAATACAGCTTTATCAAATGCAACTTGTACTGACACATCTACTTCTGTAGCTATAAATACAATACTTGTTTTAATGTGTACATTCGTTGTAGAAACTAAAATACTAATTTTGTTTTGAAAGGTGCATTTAGTTATTTTGTGCTTGTGTTATTATTGTAATTTTAACAACACACCCTTTCTCTAGTATTTGGTTTTCTACAGAAGATCTTTTTATTACAGACTTGCATATATTAACATTTTGTGGTTATTAAGTTGTCTATTCATGCTTATAATGGCATTTTAAATTGTTTATAAAGACTGCTCCATGCTAAAATTGTACTAGTGTAGTGCTTCAAACCAAGTATGTATTCTTTTTTATTGGAAGCACTTTTTTATGCAGGAAGTGATGTACTTGTTATTTACAGTGTCATGAGTATTTAAAAGAGCGTTATGTTCGCGCTCTTTTTTAACCTCTGAAGAAGCTACCTTATGTGAGTAGCGAAAACGCTGTTCTTTTGTACTTATTAAATTTGCGTTAAGGTCTTATTGGTCTGAGTTCTCCATTTCCTGGCTTAAAGGCTTTGTTATACTGCCATTGTAGTTATAATTGTCCAGTTGTAATTTTTTATTCTGTTCCAGTTCTATGATGTTGTCATGTCAGTCATTAACCATGTTGCATTGCTAATCTCATTTGCATATATATTTATACTTTGCACTGCTTGCTCTTCTTACTACCGATCTACAATGAATGTGTTATTCAGGGGATGTGCCCATAAACATAAACATAATTCATGCTGAAAAAAAAAATAATTGTCATGTTGCCACCTCAACATAATTATGTGAGGCACACGTTAATAGTGGCCAATAGAAGTAAGTTTTTTTTTTTTTTTTTTTTTTTGGTTACATTGTCTGTTTTATAGTGTGGGAAGTTTTATATATTGATTAGGTTATACCATGGCCTCATTCTAAATGGTATGTTATAAGCTTACAGTGTAGTAGTTTTTTTAAATACGAAAACTCGTCTGTTTTATGACATGTATGTTCACTGATTGTGCATGTGCGTTTTGCATGCATACTGATGGCTGTTAAATTTGTAATTGAACAAGTAATAACATTTTCTCTGATTAACTGTGGATTTTGTGTCATGTAAGGCAATGCAGTACATAATGACACCGTGTGATGGATATAATGGCTCTCACATGGCCTTCTATTCTATAGTCAATATATATGCAAAATAGGACATTGAGAATGCTGCATGATCATGACCATACACTTATCCTCAAAATGTTTGTTGTTATAAAAATTATAAATATATCTTATGGGTCATATTGGCTGACATTATATTTTAAAGACAACTGTACTGTATTGTTATATATCCTGAACAAACACATCACAACTCCTGTTTCATATTTTTGCTCATGTTAATGGCATACCGTATACTGTCTTCAACCTTATTTTATGCACATCTGATTGTGTTTTATGACAGACCTATTTTGCACACGACTGTGATGGATGTTATATACCATTTCATACATTGATATGGACTGAATTAATGCCTTTCATCACATTCAGTGGTTACAGTTGCATACGGACATAGAGTACTATAATATCATATACAGAAAACTTACTACATGCAGATTGTATCAGTTTGTATATGACATGTTATGTACCCATAGCTTTTGGGGAATGATATTATGTATGCATTTTTTTTACTGTATTTAACCTTGACAGAGTGATGCAGAGGAAGACAATGTGCCAGAACACTGCCAGGTAACTCGGACTCCATAAGCCAGGATGATGACCATGTTGGGGTTAACAGTGATAACAATGACAGACAAGGATATGCACATCATTCCTGCTGCTCACTTAGAGGACATGCACTACCACAACAGGAGATGATTTTTGAGACTAGATCAGGGAGGTGATAGCAGACATCTTCCGGAAGCAGGTGAGGTACCTGATAGTGAACTTCTTCCAGGATTTGGCAAGGCCATACATAACTCCTTTCAGGAGATTGCTAAAGATATCATTCATCATATTCAACCCAATAAGGGTGGTTTCTCAGGACCATAAGTATTGTATGTGTAATCTAAATGTATAATCCTGATGACATGGTGTATGTGTGTATTCCTGTGCATGCAGCGGAGCATAATATTGTTATGTTCAATATACTGTGGCCTTGTATGTGACAAAGATGACTGTTGCAGTTACTGTGATACAAGTGAGACATAATTATTCTGCTTCTGTTTCTCCACTTAATACTTAGGGTAATGACAGCAACTCACAAACTACATTATTCCCATATAATCCACAGATAGCACAGTGAGGTGAGACCATTTTGTTTATTTATGCATGTTACCTGTTTGTATGCATTTCACCCATTTATCTATTGCTTGTTTTTTTGTTGCTCTCTTATGTCTGTTCAACAACATGACAGGTCATTGCTTATGTGTTTTTTGTACAATTGTGTTATGCTGTCACACTGAATGGTTTTGTGTATGGCATGTAGTGGCAAATACTGTGGCATGTTATGTCAAATTACTGTGACTGGTATATATATATATATATATATATATATATATATATATATATATATATAGATATATATGAACGGATCTACCTGACTACATCGAAACTTCAGAAGAGCGAAAACGACTTCACCGACACCACATAATCAACAGTTCACAAACACGACACCTCATACATACACATCATTACAACAAACAAAACAAATCCCCTATCCAAAACCCACACACACAACACAAGCACACCAAAATCCTTACAAACCAACAGTAACCCATACATACACAACTATCTACAACCCTAACCCAAACCCTTACCCTAAGGTCCATCACTATCGCACACTCACCTAACCCGCGCCCTAACCCTAACTCACTTAACCCGCCCCTAACCCAAAAACTATCACTACTGCACCCTTACCTAACCTGCGCCCTAACCCTAACTCACTTATCCCACCCCTATCCCTACAGACTGCCAACATCACACACTTACCTTACTCGCACCCTTATGTAACCCGCGCCCTAACCCTAACTCACTTATCCCACCCCTATCCCTACACACCGTCAACATCGCACACTTACCTTACTCGCACCCTAACGTCCATCACTACTGCATACTTACACATCCTTTCCCCATCTCAGTGCTCTCAACGTCGGTGTCTTCCTCCGTCGGTCTTCTGCCTTGTCGATCTTCTGGCTTTGGTGAAGTCGTTTTCGCTCTTCTGAAGTTTCGATGTAGTCAGGTAGATCCATATGAACAGGTATTCTTCACATACTGCATAGACATTCACTGGTTCATTAGTGAATATACAGAGAAGGTGATGCTTTATTTAGCATCATTCCTGACTGACTTGTTTATCCTTATGTTGCACGTGTCAATAGATGGTCTTTTTGAGAATAGCTTATATTAGGACATACATAAACAAGTTTGCATACATGCCAGTGTGCATGCAATTGTAGTACATATGTAATGATATACATGGATATATGTGTGTATGCACATATTATGATCAACATACAGACTTTCTTGTAATTTGTGACTTTGTACATATAGTTATTCCATTTTCCTGTGCTGTATTCTTGTTCACAGAACTCTTTGATCAGTCCTGCATATGGATGGTGCTATTTATATCAGTAAGGGGGCGGTGGGGGTTGTTGCACCTGTTGTATTATGTTTGCATGACAGTATATATGTGCTTGTGATAATGAAAATTATTTTGTGCATCTATGCAGCTTGCTGTTGCACAGTGCTGTGTTTATGTCATTTTACAGACTTGTTTATAGTCATCAACTCTGCAGTTTGCCCAAGTGACATATGTTTGCTATTTGTTTCGATGTAGCTTGGGTGGATTTCCACACCACTCTGTGCGATGAACCCATGTACGTTGAATGTGTTCCCTTAGATAAGGTTGTCCTGCTTTATTGAGTGCCTACTTTTTTGCTGGCATTTTCTCACTGATATGGGCCTGTGTTGTCAATCTCACTTCCCCTTTTAGCATTGGTCTATATGCTGTACATATACATGGCATACATTTACCTTCTGCTATACTATTATCACTGTCGTGCAGCTACACTGTTAAAATAATACCTTGTGCCAAGGTGTTGTGCATCATATACATCCATGGCATTTGAACACAAGGTGCTGGCAATTACTTGCGTTCCATCATTGTTCCTGTTATACTTCTATGCTGACCATTACCCAGGAAATGATTTTCTTCCTTCCTACGTGCAAGCTGACATTCTTGCTATTTATATAATATTCCATGTTATTGTTGTGTGTATGTGTTCTGACATTTCTTTCTGATAGGACAGTGATAATCTGTTGCATGTCACACATATACATTGTATACCTGACAACACTTCAGTGTTGCATCTGACATAGAATATGTCTTTCACATATGGATCCCATTTGACCTATGTTTGGGTTGTATGCAGTTATCTGTGTGTTAGACTGCTACATTCCTGCTTTGCTGTGTTAATGCTGTTTGGCACTGTGTTTGGTTGGTATCCTTTCACATATGGCATTGGAGGTTCTAGAATATCCTCTGCTTCTCCTCTCCTGCACTTCCTTGGCTGGATGTGCTCATCTGTGCTGTTGTTTGGCTCACACTTTCATTACTGCCAGACTACTTGATGATTGGATTTAATATCCACTGTATACTGCAATCCCCATTTATTTTTCTACAACACACACCTACCATCAGTCATACAAATCCAGGTATGACTGTCACACAGTTTGCAAAAGTTCAGCACTGAGATGTGTATAAGTACACATGGAGTTCTACATTGCATCATGGCTGGTATGCATCCCTGCCCTATTTGTTGATTTTCCTTCATCCATGTTACAATTTGTCCATTTTCCTTCACCCATGTTGAAGAGTCTGAGTGTGTGCTGTCTGTCTACCTTACATTTCCTTTATGCTTATTTCCAACCTTTATCTGCCATTTATTGTAATATTTGTTATGTTTTTTGTTATATGTTTATACCTCTCTTTTGCCCTTCTCCTCCTTTTCCATACCTTCTATTCTCCAAAAAAGATGGCCATTCTGCCAAAAAAGAACTAAAAATACCCACCCTCCCTCTGACTGTCCCTCAGACCTTCCTAGTTCATCATACTTCTTGTGTCCTTGTTCTTCACCCTCACTCCACATCTACTTTTCTATCACCCTATTACCTTAGGTGTGCATGTTAATTGTGTTCCCCACACATGTCCTGCACCCACTGTCAGCTACTTTTAGCCAGGACAAAGTGGTTGTGATTGCCCTTTGCCTTAATTAATTTCTTTAATAGAAATTTTGTGGATTCCATCAGATTCCCTAAATTCTGGTGAGTGTATTTTATATACATCTGTGTGCAATTTATGATGATGTCCGTAACTGTGGTTATTTGTACCTTTCTTGGCAGATTGCTGTACATTTCTATTCCTTTAGTAATTTTCAGGAAGTTTCATTAAACTTGTATAATTTCCATAAATGTACACTCAGCATATGAACAAATTTTCTTGACATTTATTTATTTATATTTGTTTACCGGGGTAGTACAGATTTGATGTGACTGCTTGAAAGTGCACAGACATCTCTGGATAAATCTGATTTGCTCTAAGCTAGTCTCTGTACTCTGAAGCATATTTGCATATAACCTGATTATCTCCAACTTTTGCGTAAAACTCAGCAAACTGCTCTGGATTCTACAAGTTGTATGGAATCCATCCATAAGTGAGTATAACTAAGTTGCATCTGCTAAAATAACTGCTAATTTTCATTCTATAGCTCCCAGCTTGCCAGCTGCCTCATCACATTTCTTTGCACTAATAATTTACACTTACTCTACATTTAATTGATAGCTAGGTGATTTGAGTTTTAATTTTCAAGTCACAACTAACTAAATTTACTTTTTATTAGAAATTGTATTGCATAATTCTATGAAGAGCTGGATTGCTGTTTGAGCAAAGCCATTGTGAGATTTTTGGAGAGCTTCTCTTTTTCCACCAGTTTTATGTGACACTAGACTTAATGTATGTAAGTTTGGGGGTGAGTGGATCTTACTTGTTTGCAGGAGGGATGTAGGCAACTAGGTAATCAGTTGTGATTGAGAAATAGCTTTACAACTGATTGTGCATCAATTGTTACATGATAACCATATCTTATCTGTCTCTCATTATATTATTTCCAGTTTTAATTTTCCTTGCCTTTCCAAGATGCAAACCATATTCAATATCATAGAGAAATGTTCATGCATATTGGAATCTTTTGCCATTTGTTGACCATGTAGTAACTTGTACATATCCTCTTTATGGATTTTGGCATATTCCTTGATTATATGTTCAGTAACAGACCTTGTAGCCAGAGAGGTAACTTGTCCTTGGTTCTTATTCATTACATACTTTTCAGGTAATGTTGATTCAGAGTTCTGATATGGCATGCACATGGCGCACCTATCCAACAGACTTTGTGAAACATACATAATTAACATGGCTTATGTATAATGTTTGAAATAAACTCTCAACCGGTCCCATCCTCCACTTTGTTTTCATTCTGCTTTTCTTTAGTAGGGTGGTGCTATGGGAAGTTCTCGAATTAATAGTACAGTATTTAAATGAACTAGTGGTGTTTGTGGTCTTACATTTCCCATTGCCATTAATAATCAGGTTCATTTGGAGTCCCGGGAACATGACATTCAATTTGAGAAAGACTTGGCTGAGATGCTGTTTGCCATCATTTCATCTTGGGGCAGCATGTAAGATGATGGGATGAATTTAACAAGGCTGTCTGAGGCCAACTGGGATCCTTTCAAATCCTCATACTTCTGATGGATATGAGAAGAAAAGCTCTCAAGTTCTCCTGTTAGTATTAGAAGATATTATACACTGTCACCAACTTCTCATTATGTCCTCAACTAGAGACATAATATGTAGATACACAAAAGAGCAACTACAGCAAACGAGCAAAATCAACACATGATAAAGCACAACAAAGTTCACTCAGCACTGAATAATAGTCAAAACCAGAAGTATAGCTAGAGCAGGGCTGGAATGGCAATCATCCTGGGGGCAAAGTGATGGTAGGTAGTGATCAGCCATCCATCATCGTGTTTACTTTTTTTTTACTAAAAACAAAATATAAAACAAAACAACACAACAAATAACGCTTTCAGGAAAGTGAGCCTCCCCACACCCCATGATAGAGGCAGTGCCGCCATACCCCAGCTACTTTATATTTTTACCAATTCTGAAATTAACCAATAGAAGAGAAAGGGCATATCCCGAGTCCTTGATGGTCTGTTCTCTTCCATGGCTACAGCCAACAAAATACAGCAAACCTCCCAGAAAAATAAGAAACATACCACCTAAGCAGCCCTCCACATACTAAATAAATCCTACCAGTAATAACAATATTACACTACCAAGCCCAGTGCATTCAATACCAACTTTACTTAAACAGATGAAAAAAGTACCACCAAAACAAACAGAAAAAAAAATGCACAAAATATCACTTCAGTCCCCCCAACAGCACACAAACCACCGACACGCTAACCCACATACCTGGATAACACTTGCAAAACAATTTACTTGAAAAGAGGTCACACAAATGTGAACTCACAAGTCTGTGCATTTCCCCTTTCTCACAGCAACAAATATATATATATATATATATATATATATATATATATATATATATATGGGTCTAATTAACATGGTCGACATTTCAGAATGTCGAAGACCATTTGGCCGAGACCATATGATCGACATTCAAAATGTCGACCATGTAATAAAAAAATACACAACAATAACTTACCTTCTCACTGCTAACAGTGGGGCTACACCCCCCTGCACACCCCCGTGGTGGGCTCTGCCACCCACACCCCCCCAGAACTTAAATATACCAACTCCAAGATCGCACTACAGTATGGAAGATGGAAATCTTTCTATTCCGCACTGTATGGAGATGCCAGTTCCGCATGGTTGACATTTCAAATGTTGACCATATGGTCTCGGCCATTTGGTCTTCGACATTTTAAAATGTTGACCATGTGAAGGGGACCCATATATATATATATATATATTTATATATATATATATATATATATATATATATATATATATATATATATATATATATATATATATATATATATATATATATATATATATATATATATATATATATATCAATATAAATATATATATATATATATATATATATATATATATATATATATATATATATATATATATATACATATATATATATGTATATATAAAAACAGACAGGGAGAGAGAGAAATATCTATATATCTATATCTACATATAGATATAGATAGATATAGATATATAGATATATGCAGTTATTGATACAGATATAGATATGATTGCTTCATTATTTAATGAACTGTCACAAGAGTGAAAACAATAACATGAATCTTTTTATACTCACCCCAGGTTTTAATAAAATCCATGTAGGCTCCATGTAGAGCCTACATGGAATGTATCCTATGGCCACAGTTCCCCCTCAGCAGCACATCATGCATATTAATCAAGGCATGGTGCTGAGGGACAGCATAGAAACACAGATATTGAATGTGTGTAGGCAGAAGTGTAGAGGCTGGTTAGATGTCATGTACATGTTGACGTTCACTGTAATGTTCCCCGGTACTGTTAAAATGAGCTGTGTATTAATAGTTTGTGTTTTAAATTTCTAAATTGTTATTTTTTTTTTATTTATGTTTTATTTTTTTTTTCTTAATGTCCATTTGCGTTACTTGGTGCGGAGTGCAGCAATGGAAAGTGGAGCTTAAACATAGACAATTTACACCTGCCGGACATCTAAAAATAGAAACCTGATATAATTAATTATGTATGCTGCTTATGTTTAAGCCGGTTTAATCCCATTTGGGCATTATGCCATGGTTGCTTAGTAGGACATATGAAGGTATAATACTTTATATACTATCCAAGTAGTTAAATGGGTATAGTGATGGTCTAAAGCTTCGTAGGTCCTGGGTTCAATTCCATAGCACACATATCTTTTGTTTAATGCAATGTAAAATGTCTTTTAAATTAAAATCAATATTTTTACATTTGGGAGAGCTGTGCAGTACTAAGCACTGCTTTAATGTGATTAATGGCTACTATTGTTTGTGCATTGCTAAGCTTCACTAAAACAGTGGCCGTGTGAGTTTTTGCAATGCTCAGCTCTATTTAACTAGTTTACATGATGCTAAGCAATACGGTACTTTTTTGAATGTTGCTAAATGATGTGTAAGGGTGGAAAAACAGCCTATATTAAGGCAATAGGCAGGGATTCTGCACCATTTGTTGGAGTCTGCTTATTTGCTGGTATGCCAGGCAGTGTTGGAGAGGGCACAGAGATTGGGTGTGCAGGAGTCCACGGTTTTTTTTGGGCTCCTGATATGCAGTTATGAACCTAGGCTGCTGCTGGGTGGTTATCATGGTTCAGAATGTAAGGATGAGGCCTGGGATCAGTTGGTCAGGGAACTTATCAGTACTACTGTTATCCCCTGCACTAGTAGGTATGCACTATGATCACCTGAAGAGTAGAAACAATGGAAGTATGGACACCTGGGTCCAAGAGGCTAGGGCTGGGCATGCCCCACAGATATGTAAGTATTTTTTTCACTGTTTCACCAAAATGCAAGCTGAATGTGTGCAAAACTGGTATGCATAATGGTGTGCTTTTCTCCCAACAGCTGCAGCTGAGAGGACTTGCAACATTCAGTTCCATGCTGGGCACCTGGCCAGGTTGTGCCATGAGTGTAGTAAGTAAGGATATATCATGCTAACTGTAGTGCAATAACAATAAAGAATAAAACAATGTACTGCAATGAAGAATAAACAATAAAAACTGTAGTACAAAAATTGGGTGATTAGAATGTAGTGCAATAAATGGCCAATTAGAACTGTAGTGCAATAGATGAACAATAACAACTGTATTGCAATAAATGCCAATAGCAGTAAGCAAAAAGGTGTAAAGCAGGATTGTGGTGTCATAACATAATTGCACTAGAGCTGTATGCATTGCCCGTCTAAGGAAATATTGCTGCAGTCAAGTGTAAAATTGTAATAGCCGTAAAATGCAAAATTAATGGCCTGAAAAATGTCTTGCCCAACTCATAGTAAAATTCAAGGCTGTCTCCAGGCCAGTTTCAGTCACATAATGCTGTCTTTTCCTACCACTCTAGAAACAAAAGTATATGGGTGAGGTAGCCCACTTTATGGGCAGACATTGTTTGTAGATTTCACAAATAATAAACAGCAGTAACAATAAAATGTTAAGCAGCATCGTGGTTTCCTAAATACATCTATCTTAATATTTGCAGTAGGGCTGTATTCATTGCATGTCCATTCTAAGTTGCTGCAGTCAATTATTACATTATTTTCAGATGTCCCCTGCAGTCACAGCTATTGGGTTTTACTCCCCTGCCTTCCAACTAAGGCGTGACGGCTGTGTAGTTTACTTAATGTACACAAACATGCCTCTCAAGTGTCACGATTTTTCATAATGTAATTAGAACTGCCTAATCTGTCTGTCATATTCTTACCAGATAAATGATTAGCTGGAATGCAACGTATTCAAATCCATTTACAGAACACCTTGGTAGTTACATAGGTCTACATTATGTGAAACTGTTCTGTGTAGTTGTGTACCTGCATTTGTTAGTACTTGGTCCATACTGTCCCATGCTAACAGCTTGAAAGGTATATATGTGCTACATCAGCTATAGAGGAATTGTAGCCACTGTAATCACAACTGACACTACACACATGTAGAAGTATGTATTACTAGTGTTTTCAGGGATAACATCTGCAGTGTCACTAATGGTATGTTTTTCTCTCTCTCCCCACCAATTATATTCTTTAATTTATTATTGTTATTTATTATTATGATTTAATATTAATATATTTTGATAAACTAACTATATGTTGTTAAACTTTAATTTATTATTATTTATTATTATGATTTCCTATCAATATATTTTGTTTAACTATATTTTTGTTAAAATTTAATTTATTATTGTTATTTACTATTATGATTCAATATTAATATATTTTGTTAGCTTAACTGTATGGTTGGCCTTATGGTTTAATTCATGCTGGCTTGCTGTTAACATATTGACTGTTATGTTAGTTAATATTGTGTTACACATAATATACCTTAATTTGCTTTTGGATTAATAAATATGTTCCATTCTGTTAATACTAACATCGGTTTGGTTATTACTAAACTTAACTTATTGTTCTAACTACTTTACTACAGTGTGTCAAGGTTTGACGGTTCCTCGCGACTCACCTACCTTGCATCCTTTGGCCATGGCACTGGGTCCCAGCACATCTGGAACCCAGCCTGGTCATGCCCCCTCCACTGCCCCTGCACTACCTTTCACGTTGGGTAGTACCACTCCACAGAATGGGCTGGGCCCCCGTCTGGGAGTGGTGGTGGAGGGGGAGTTATCACCTGTGATGAAATGCCAGTTTTGGTGTGCGTGGGTTTGGACGACACCTGTGTCAGATGGAGAGCATGCTGGCCAACATGATGGGGCAGACTTGTCCTGGAGCCCAGCCTCCACCACTGCCACCCTCAGGGACAATGACAGAGCAGTGTCGACAGTCCCATGGGTGGGGATGGGAATCACACTGCTACCTTGTGGAGGCACATTGGATTGAGATTCCACAACTTCCTCCCCATCCAAAGTGTTCACCCCCACATATGTCACACACCACACCTGTCTGCTGTCTTGCTGTCTTGTCTGTCTGCAGAAGCTTCCTCACCTACCCAACTTCCCCTACCCACATGTACCTATGTCCCTTCCCCAACATCCCACTCTCACCTTAGAAAAAATGGACACCTGTTCCAAAAAACAAATATCGTCCTATACATAGGACTCCATTCCACACAAGTGTCCATTGGACACACATAAGTTGGTCCAATTGGCTTAACAATGCAGTTTATGTTGTTGTCACCCCTCTCTCTGAGGGTGGGAGTGCAAAATCATCTACAAATTCTATCAAAGTGCACAGTTGTTGCTGTACAAGAAATGGATAGCTATGGTTCTTTCCTACACCCTTGCTGCACATACTTACCTGCCTTTCACTGTTTTTCCCTCTGATTGCACCATATTTCACCGCTTTCCTATCTCCCCATTTTTCTTTTCTTTATATATATATTTAGTGTGATGCTAAATGGAGCTATATTGATACGTATGTGTTTTTAAATCATAATAAACATGTACAAAATAAACACCTGTCCCCTGTTCAGAACCCAAGAGCATCGCACCTGTAGACCATTATATTAACCTGCCCACCACACAGCTATTAATTAAAACTGGTGGTTTAAGCAAAACATAATAACTGTAAGTTACAGTCATTAAGCATGTTTCAGCAGAGCTGCACATCATGTAGTGTCACACAAACTTGAGTAAAAAATAATGGAAAAAATGGGAGTTTACCTTGCACTGAAGTGCAAGACTACACCACTAGAAAGACAAACACGTAATAATGGATGTAAGTGAGGTATGTGATAGCAGGTAAATATTCCCCTAAGTGCTAAGGGATTAGTGGAAAAATACATGTTCAGATGGTACACTGGTGCAGGAATACATCCATATAAAGCCATGTACATAATGTTGGATGTTCACAGCCTGTATGTGTGCACTTATATCTTGCAAATACATGTGCTGTAGCAGTCACTCAGTAGCTCAGTCTGTTAAATGCCTTGCAAGCAGTACATTTTGCCACATACAGTACTGGGTTCAAATCCAGTGGTGTGTAGCAGTTAAATTACATTCTTGTGAAGCCAGCAATTAATGACTGATCATGCACTTTTTATCCATACAATGCATTTCAAATGAAATGTCTGCTTTTCATTGATGGAAGTCACAGGCCTGCAGATTGGAACGTACTTCACATATTTCTATGGCAAAACTATAAGTGCATAGGTTCATAGGTTCATAGGTGGGTACTAGGCTATCTGCCTAAGGACATTTATAAGCCTAGCCAGAGTGTGTCAGCTTTCGCTGCCTCATTGATTAATTAACTGATCCTCTGTCAAGCAGAGCCAATGACGTGATCCCAGGGGTGTATTTTCTGTTACCCATCCACTCGTCAAGGTTTCTCTTGAAGAGTGTTAGTGAGGGGCTCTGCCTGATGTAATTTGGAATTTTGTTCCAAAGCATGGGGAGCCTCTGTGACAGGAATCTATCCCTCCAGCATGTTCTATTTATTGTTGTGGTGAGGTTTAGCAACTAGAGCGTGTGGCTCGCAGTGACTTGGATTTCTTTAGGTGGAGCATGTCCATCAATTCTATGTTGGACATGACTTTGTAAGTCAGGCAGAGATCACCTCTGAGTAAGCGATATGCCACTGAGTACAGCCAGAGTTTTTTCAGTCGGGCTGCATAGGACATATGTTTGAGACCAGTAATCCTCTTGGTGAGGAACTTTAATTTTCCAGCTGTTGGAAGTGTCTTGTGAGGTATTGTACTCCATGATGGGTCTAATGAGTGATGAGTAGAGGGGCACTATAACCTCTTTATTTCTAGATGCAAACCCTTTAGTAATTAGATGGGCCACATAGAAGAATTTCCTAACTACTTTGGCAATATGACTATCAAAGGAGAGATAACTATCTACCTGGGTCCCTAGATCCCTTATTACCTCTTCTGTATTAAGGGGGCTGCCACCTATGTGGTAATTCGGGGGTGGTTTGTTTTTCCCAAATTGGATGACTATGCATTTTTTGGCATTTAGCTTGAGGCCATGACTTTGACACCAGGTGTCTATCTCAGTAAGGCCCTTTTGGAGGATGTCTGTGTCAGCCAGAGAGTCAATTATGGCTCCCAGTTTGCAGTCATCGGCGAACTTGGTTAGCCATAGTCCTCCTGTGTTTGCCTGTACTTCTGAGAAGTATATGCCGAACAGTAGGGGTCCCAGGACCGAGCCTTGCAGGACACCACTTGTGACTGGTTTAGAGTCGGACCTGGAGCCCTCTATTCTTACCATGTGAGTTCTGTCTGTAAGCCAGTTGGCAACCCATCTCATGACGTAGGGGTTTATGTTCAGGCTGGTGAGTTTTTCTGTAATACCAGAGTGGGGAATGGTGTCGAAAGCCTTGGCGCGGTCAAGGTAGGCTGTGTGAACCACCTTTCCCTCGTTTATGGCCCTGGTGACTGTCTTGAAGAAGTCAATCAGGTTTAGTAGGATTGATCTGCCCTTAACAAAGCCAAACTGGGTAGGGTCAAGTGTTTGGAGGTTCCCAGTGTCTTTGTTAATGAGTTCCATGATGATGTGCTGCATAGCCTTGCAGACAAGGCTAGTCAGGTTTATGGGGCAATAGTTACCAGGGTTAGTTGTAGCCCCTGCTTTGTGGAGAGGAATAACTGTTGCTGTGCACCATTCTATGGGCACATAGCCTGTGGAGAGGCTGAGGTTGAACAGCGTGTTTAGGTGAGGGGTTAGTTTGTTCTGTAGTTCATGCAAGACGCAGCCTGGGACACCATCTGGCCCCATTGACGCTGTACTTTTGGCTTTTGAAAGGGCTTTTTTCACCTGTGCATCTGTGATTTTTGGGACAATACACTTTTCCGGTATTGTTGTGGGCCCTTTTGGAGGTGAGATGGGGGTGAAGTTTGCACTGAATCTATCTTCCAGGGTGTTGGCAATATCAGTAGTTTCAGTATATTTTATGCTATTTTGCACTAGTTCAGTGCATATCTGTGAGTTGCCACTTGGATTCTTAACAGAGCTAAAGAAGGCTTTGTGGTTATCTTTTGAATCCTTGGCTATTTTTCTTTCGAAGTTAGCCTTGGATGATTTCATGAGGGACTTTAGTTTCTTAATGATACTGATCAGGGATGTCTTTCCTTCTTGAGGTTTTCTTTTTTTCTGAACTAGATTCCTCCTTCTATTGTATAGCCTGTTTATTGCAGGGTCCACCAAACTGGTTTCCTTCTCTTAGAGGAGTGAGACTTGGTTTTGCTAGGGATGGCACGATCCATGCATCCTTTTAGGTGTTCATAGAGTGCATTTGCAAAGGTTTCTGCAAATTGAGCAACGTTATCCTTTAGCGTGGGGGCTGTGAAACTTACCACCTCTGTCTTAAGTAAGGTGAAGTTTGCTTTAGAAAAGTTTTTTACTATGGTTTCCTTAGTTAGGGGTGGTGGTGAGGTGTGGACATCCAGAGTGATTAGTTTATGGTCTGATCTAACCAGTGATGGGTTGACCTCCAGTGTGGAACACCTGTCGCCCATGTTGGTGATGACCAGGTCCAATATGTTTTCACCTCTGGTAGGGGAGTTTACTAGCTGATTCAGGACATTTGAGTTGATGAATTCCAGGAAGCGCTGGGCCTGGGAATTTGTACTCGAGTAGTTTTCCCAGTGAATGGTAGGGTAATTGAAATCCCCCAATATCAGGGTGTTTGGTAGGACCTTCATGTTTTCCAGTGTCTCCAGAAAGGTGGAGTGGTAGTCCTGGGTCATGGAGGGTGATCTGTAGCAGGCCACAATTTGAAATGCAGATGTGTCCAATTTTAGTTGCACATGGATGATCTCAAAGGTATCATGCTGCACCACTAACCTGGAGGTGTAGGTATCCTTGATGAATATGGATACACCCCCTCCTTTTGTGTTTTGGTCCATGTTCTGTGGCCGAAACGTGTGGTATGAGTCCAGTAGTGCTGGGGTGCTCTCTGGAGCCTTGAACCAGGTTTCAGTTACGATGTTGATGTTCTCCATAGTGAGGAGTGCTTTGAGCGCGTGTATTTTGAGATTTAAACTCCTGGCATTGAGTAGCATAACCCTCAGTTTTTTGTTAATTGTGCTGTTTACAGAGGTGGGTTTGACTTTTGAGCCTTGCCTAAAAAAGCACTATGGGGGCAGCAAGAGCCTTGGCCAGTATTCAAAAGCCTAGCGGTGACAGGTGCAAGCCGTCTCTTGTGAAGCAACGTGGCTTGTTAAGCATGTCATCACAGGCTGACAGACACTGGATCTCCTTTGAATGACACCAGAAGCTTGGCCAATTGTTGAAATTGATTATTTTTTCTTTATACTGAGGTATCATTCTTGGAGAGGGCAGGATGCTACTCAGGGTCAGGGTAATACCAGCCTGGGCTGCATGATCAGAGAGCTCTTCCATGTCTCTTTTCATGTAGCCCAGGGAGGTACATCTCAGGTCATTCATACCAACATGAACAATGACAGAGTCATATTTGTACTTGTTCTGGAGTGACCTGAGTGCTTGTGTTATGTGGCGGATTCTGGCTCCCGACAGGCAGCTAACAGTAACCTTCTGCTTGTCCAGCCTAGTGAGTGGGACGTCAGTGTGCCTGACTATAGAGTCACCTACTACTAGTGTGTTAGGTATGTTATTTTGCCTTAAGGGTTGTGATTGTGCGGCACACTGATTTTGTGTTTTATGTGTTGTCTGGTTTGTGACGGGAAGTGCAAGTTGTTTGGATGTCTGCTTTGGAGGTCTCTGATGCTTTTGCAGGTTTTTATTTAGAGCCTCCGAGTATGATTTTGTGTATTTATGTGTATTTTTTACCAGTGCTGTTTTAGTAGGTTTGTGCAGCTGGAGGTGTGGTACAAGTGTTAACCTTCTCCTCTTGACTGTTCCAGTCTTGGGTGGGGACAGCTTAGCTTCCAGTTTGGCTGTATAATTGCATCTTTCGCATATGTTAGTGTTTTGTGGTAGGAGAAGAGGGTTGGCTGTGTACATGAGGCAGCTGTAACATTGCCTCAGGATACCAAGATTCACCAGCTGGACTGGAAAGTGCACCTGAAGTTGCCCTTTGGTCATGCCTGAATAGTAGGGTGAGCTGCTCAGTCGCTTGGTTGGTGAGGGGGGGAATTAAAAGCCTTGCTCTGCTGGGCAATCAGTGTCAGGGTATATTAGTGCTTGCTATTAGGTCTGAGTAAGTGCTGGGCTGTAAGATTCTTTTTGAGTGCTTAGGTTGAGAATTATCCTAGTTTTAAGGGAAAAACTGAAGAGGAGACTTAGTGGAGCCACGAATAATTTAACCGTAGCTAACTGGCACTGCCCAGTGCGCAAAACCGTGCAAACGCATTTTTTATAGTAGGGAAATAAAAGAGATAGAAATTAGCCCAAAATGGCCAATAAACTACTAACGTCTGGGCTGGAACCACTCCTCCAGGGACAGATAAGTTGCTCAAAGCTCCCCTCTTTCACAGGTGAACAGAGAAACTTCCTTCTATCCAAGTAAGGTATGGGCAACTCAGAAACTAGTATCACAGCCCTGAATTCAGCACTAGCCTGAAAACTGGACTATACTAGCTTAGAAAGGCAGAAACCAAGGAATTTTGTTTTTTTTTTTTTTTTAAAGATAAGGGAAAAACAGTAAAAATACACTTAAAACAGCTTTAAATGACTACAAAAGATCAGAAAAGGCTATCACACTTTAATGTGTAGCCTACAACAGTTAAACATTATTTAAACAAAAAACAACTTTTTAAAAGTGCAGGCAGTCAAATAAGTACAATATGTGAAAGAAAACAAGCTTTTAAATCACAATAAACACTGGAAAAGCTGTGTTTAGGTGGAAAACAGTTAAGTACAGCAAGAAAGTACAGAAAACTGATACTTAATCACTCCAAAGTGTCTCTTCTAAGCTAGAAGGCTTGTATCAGTTTCAGGCTTTCTATTGCTACCCAGTAGGTTAGTTACAGGAAAGATGGGAAACAAGCGCAGATGTGGTCTTATAAAGTGCCATGTCATGCATTAATATGCATTCACAGATGATTTCAACTCAGGTAATGCAAATGAGGGCCACTAATATCAAAGTGCACCACACAATCCTTTCAAACTCACAATGCAGATTAGCACAATTGTACAACTAACATACACATTTGAAGTCCCTGCTTGTAACAAGGACTGCCAGCATACGCATTCCATATGAGTGCCAGACTGTAACACATGGCCTGACAGTTGCCCACATGGTGGACATATTCTTAAATTTATCCTCTATGTTGCTCAAGGACACAACAAACATGTTGCCTAATACTCTTAGTGATACTGTTTCCTAACATATTTACCTAAACACATGCATTAATTGGAGTGGAATGGGTACCCTCACTCTAGCTCTACCTCTACAGAAAGGCTGACACAGCTCCCACAGTTACTCCTACAGCTTGTTGTCTGCATGTAGCACACACATCTCTATGTAAAAGCTGCTGTACAGACCTACCCTCTGTGATTATGTATTCTCCTCACCCTAGTAATATCCAACACAACATATTAAAAAGAGCTTCTAATCTACACAAAGGCCTTATATCTTGTACAGTGGTTGCATGTCATTGGCTGATGATAATGCAAATCAGCTCTGTTGGCTGCAATTAGCATTTCAGAACCACAGATTCATTAAGAGACAATCACCTGCTAATGAGAAGCATGTTAAAAGGGCAAACAGATGGTTACTGGGAACAATTCTGTATGAGACTTTCATCACATAGAACACGTGTTTACAAAAACTTAAATATCAACACATATCAACGGAAGAGCATTGCACTCCATCAGGTATGTAACTTTTGTGTTTACAACAGCATATTATTACAGATCTCATAAACAATAACTTAAGCAATTTATAAAGCACTTGACCTCACCCAGTTCAAATTCTTCAAGGGCAGATCTTGCCTGTTGAACCTGGTTGACTTCTTTGAGACTGTCACCAAGGCCTTGGATGAGGGAAAGTCCATACATACAGCATACCTTGACTTGGCCAAGGCCTTTGACACAGCCTCCTACTCGGATGTCATCAAAAAGTTAACACAACTTGGCGTAAATCCCTATCTCATCAGGTGGGTGGCCAACTGGCTCACCGATAGGACCTATAAGGTCAAAAGTGAGGCTTCCACCTCCAAAAGCAGACCTGCCATTAGTGGTGTTCCCAGGGATCTGTCCTGGGACCCATACTGTTTGGCATCTACTTCTCAGAGGTCCAGGCAATGACAAAAGGCCTGTGGCTGACCACATTTGTGGATGACTGTACATTGGGTGCTGTCATTGACTCCCCAAATGATGTTAACATATTGCAAGAGGGTCCCACAGCAACAAATGACTGGTGCCAAAATCATGGCCTCAAGTTAAACGGAAAAAATGTATTATCATACCATTCACTAAAAATACAGCCCCTACTGATTACCACATCAACAGCAACCCCCTAAGCACACAACCTCTGTTGAGAGACCTGGGTACTCAGGTTAACAACAATCTCACATTCAACCATCATGTAGCGGTAGTAATTAGAAAAGCCTTTTACTTGGTTCATCTCATAAGTGAAGGGACTGCATTCAGAAAAAAATGAGGTTATCACCTCTCTGTACTCCTCCCACATTAGGCCAATAATTAAGCATAATGCCCCGTTTGGTATGTACCTCTCCAAACATATGCACCAAAAAGAAATGCCACAGAAATACCTCACAAACAGAATCCATAGCCTCCAACACCTGCCCTATGTGGGCAGGCTCAAATCACTATCACTCTATAGGTTTATAGGTTCATAGGTAGGTACTAGGCTATCTGCCCAAAGGCATTTATAAGCCTAGCTGGAATTGTGTTGGCTTTTGCCACCCCCTTCGATTAGTTCCCTGTGCCTCTTTCCAGTAGAGCCATTGAAGTGATTCCCCGGGGTAAACTTTCTATTTCCCATCCATTCGTCAAGTTTTCTCATGAAGAGTGTTAGCGAGGAGCTCTGCCTAATGTAGATTGGAATCTTGAGCATGGGAAGTCTCTGGGACAGGAATCTATCCCTCCAGCATGTCCTATTTATTGTTGTGGTGAGGTGTAGATCCCTAGAGCATGTGGCATGAGGGGATATGATTTTCTTTAGGTGGAGCATGTCCAGCAGTTCTGGGTTGGACATGGCCTTGTATGTCAGGCATAGATCACCTCTGAGTAGGTGGTTTGCAACCAAGTACAGCTGGAGTTTCTTCAGTCGAGCTGCATAGGGCATCTGTTTGAGGCCAGTGATCCTCTTGGTAAGGTACTTCTGTGGTCTTTCCAGCTGTTGCAGATGTCTTGTAAGGAACATCCCAAATGGGGCATTGTGCACTATGATGGGTCTGATGAGTGATGCGTAGAGGGGCACAATGACCTTTTTTGATCTGGATGCAAACCCTTTTGTGATTAGGTGGGACACATAGAAGGATTTTCTAACCACTTTGGCAATGTGAATATCAAAGGAGAGATTACTAGCTACTTGGGTCCCAGGATCCCTTATTACATCTTCCGTATTTAGAGGGCTACCACCTATGTGGTAGATTGTGGGTACTTTGTTTTTTCCAAAGGGGATGGCTATGCACTTTTAAAGCATTTAGCTTGAGGCCCTGGTTTTGACACCAGATATCTGTCTCAATGAGACCCTTTTGGAGGATGCCTGTGTCAGCCAGAGAATCAGTTATAGCCCCTAGTTTGCAGTTGTCTGCAAACTTGGTCAGCCATAGACCTCTTGTGCTTGCCTGTACCTCTGAGAAGTATATGCTGAACAGGAGGGGTCCTAGGTCTGAGCCCTGGGGAATGCCACTTGTAACCGGTTTAGAGTCACACCTAGCTCCTGCAACTCTTACCATGTGGGTTCTGTCAATGAGCCAGTTGGCAACCCATCTCATGATGTAGGGGTTTATGTTCAGGCTGGTGAGCTTGTCTATAGTACCAGAATGGGGAATGGTGCCGAAGGCCTTTGCGAGGTCTAGGTAGGCTGTGTGGACCACCTTTCCCCTCATCTATAGCCTTGGTAACTGTCTCAAAGAAGTCCACCAGGTTTAGGAGTCATGATCTGCCCTTACCAAAGTCAAACTGGGTAGGTTCCAGTGTTTGGAAGTTCCCTATGTCTCTGTTAATGAGAGCCATGGTGATGCACTCCATAGCCTTGCAGACCAAGCAAGTCAGGCTTATAGGGTGATAGCTCTCGGGGTCTGTTGTGGCTCCACCTTTGTGGAATGGAATAACCATTGCTATGCACCACTCTATGGGCACATAACCTGTGAAGAGGCTGAGTTTGAACAGTGTGTTAAGGTGAGGGGTTAGTTCATCTTTGCGCTCATGCAGGATGCAACCTGGGACACTGTCCGGTCCCACTGATGCTGTGTTTTTGGCTTTGGAGAGGGCTGTTTTAACCTAAGTGTCTGTGATTTCAGGGGCTCAACATTCTTCTGGTATGGTTATGGGCCCTTTTGGGTGTGAGAGGGGGTTGAAGTTAGTACTGATCTTGTCTGCCAGGATGTTGGCGTTATCAGTCAGTTCAGTGTATTTTGTGCCATTCTGCACTAACTCCGAGCAGATCTGAGAATTGCCACTTAGATTCTTGACATAGTTAAAGAATGCCTTGTGGTTATCTTTGGAGACCTTGGCAATTTTTCTTTCGAAGCTAGCCTTGGATAATTTTATGAGGGATTGTAGCTTCTTGCTGATACTGATCAGGGATGTCTTACCTTCTTAGGATTTTACTCTTTTCTGTACTAGTTTCCTCCTTCTATTGTATAGCTTGCTTATGACAGGGGTCCACCAGACTGGTTTACTTTTCTTGGAGGAGTGAGTCTTGGTTTTGCTTGGGATAGCACAATCCATGCATTCTTGTAGGTGCCCATAGAGTGCATTAGTAAAGGATTTTGCAGCTTGGGCAGCATTATTCTTTAGCACTGGGGCTTTCAAACTTTCCACCTCGGTCTTAAGTAACGTGAAGTTTACTTTTGAAAAGTTTTTCACAGTGGTTTCTTTGACTGAGGGTGGGGGCAGAATGTGGATATCCAGAGTGATTAGTTTATGGTCAGATCTAACCAGCAAGGGGTTTACCTCCAGTGTGGAACACCAGTCACCCATGTTGGTGATGACCAGGTCCAATATGTTGTCACCTCTGGTGGGGGTGTTGATCAGTTGATCCAGGGCATTTGAGTTTATAAATTCTAGGAAATGTTGGGCAAGGGAGTTAGTACTTGAGTAGTTCTCCAGTTAATGTTTGGGTAATTGAAATCACCCAATATCAGGGTGTTTGGTAGGACCTTTATGTTCCCCAGTGTTTCCAGAAATGCTGAATGGGGGTCCAGGGACATGGTGGGTTGTCTGTAGCAAGCTACAATTTGAATTGCAGTTTTTCCCATTGTTAGTTGCACATGGATGATCTCTGAAGCATCGTACTGTGCCACTAACCTGGAGGTGTGGGTATCCTTGATGAATATGGATACGCCCCCACATTTTGTACTTAGTATTGTACAGATTGCTCAGATTTAATGTGTCTTGCCTCCAAGGCAATATTGGACCCTGCCCTTCTAGAGATGCTCCTTATCCATAAGTCTAACTCCTCATGCCTTACCCACTCAAAAGGCCTAAATCTAATATGCTATATCAACAATATTTATTTATTTATTTTATTTTACATTTGTTGACCGGGCTAGTCTAGCTGGATACATATCCTTTTTCAGTAGAGGCCCGAGGAGAAAAGCTCCAATAATGAGAAAAATAACACACTACAATTAGATAGAGGTACAACATTATAAAGATAACAAAACAGTATGACTGCTGGAGAGACAGGTTTGTATCCCAGAGGCTGCCCCATCTCTGAAATAGACTTCCCATGCATGTCAAACAGGTACCTCACTGACCCTATTCAAGCGCAACCTTGATGAGTGGATGGGAAACCACAAATTTGTCCCAGGGGTTTGACCTGTGTCCCTCACTGGTAGGGGTGACAGGTGTTGACTGAGGTTTCTGTTTTGGGGATAAACTCTTGGCTAGGCTTGTAAGGGCCCCAAGGCCTTTTGCCTAGTAACCGCCTATGATCCTATGATCCTATGAACAGGATGCAGATGTGTGAATATACTTATGGGGAATAGGGATTACATCATTAAGCCTTTCTTAAAACTGTGATAATGACATGTCAATGATCTCCAGATTTGTTACACATACAGAGGATGTACAATACATCATAGATGAAATCTCTACTGTCAATGTGGCACATTGGTCTCGTGAGACTGTCCCTTTATAGTGGGTGCAATACCACACTGCTATTTGTTGGCACAATTGTTTCAACATATTTTCAGGGTGGTTGCCCCTAGAGGACACATTATAATAGATTCCGGTGTCAGCTGTATGATCGGGTCCCCTTCATAACAATGAAATTTCATAACATTGAATTTCATAACATTGAAACCAAAACATCTAAATCCCAAAACATTGAAAACCCAAAACATTGAAAGTGTGACTCATAACATTAAAAACTACAATGCATATATAAATAACATCCTCTCCACCTACAACATCACCTAACTAACAAACATACTTTCTACTATGTTTCTGCAGTGGAGCAAGCCTCCCTGCAGACCCCATGTTGGGGGCTCTGCTCCCCCACACCCCCGTAAATTAAATATACCAAATCCAAGATTGCACTACAGTGGAAAAAAGTTAATTTCCTAACTTCACTGTATCACAATCACCACACACTGAGGTTAGGAAATTAACAATTTTCCACTGTAGTGTGATCTTAGAGTTGGTACATTACAGTATATGTCATGGCACACACATGAATACCTTGACTATCACTAGTATCTTAGTTGTATCCACATGCTTACTATGTTTACACACTGTGGAATATGACATGTGATCAAGCAGTAGATACTGCCAGACATTCTGTACTTGCTGTATCTCTACATAGTGTACTTCCATGTATGTGATCCTGGCATGTGTTCCCATGTTGTTGTCCTTCAGGAAACATGTGTTCTAGATGCTGTGCACCTTTCACAGATGCAGAGAATGAGATAATACTGGAAGTCCTTTGTCAACACCATAAACTACTACTGTCCAGTGGAGGCACAACAGGGAACAGTGGGCAGCATTGTGAGCTGACCTTGTCCATGATGTGACTGCCACAGGTCATCAGAGCAGGACATATGAGCAGGTTTGATACCACACAATGGACATGATCAATGCTACATGCAGAAGAGCAGCAGATGTAGCTAAGGATCATGGCATCACTGGTGGAGGGCCTGCAGTGGAATAACCACTCTCAGCCACTGTGGAATTCCTGGTGAATCTAGGACACACAACAGGTCCCACACATCCATCACACTGTACATTGTGGAGGTGGGTGCCACAGTTTCCACAGTAGAGGAGCATGCAGGTAAGCTTAGTCTGATCAGCACTGCAATACTGTAGCATTCAGTGTGTCAGGGTGTACATACTCTTATGGGGGTGTCAAGTCTTTGTTCTCTGGGGGGATGGGTTTAACAGCAGTTTGACTGTCATGCTCAGATTTTGACCAATATAACAATTAACACAGTAGCTACTGTAAATGTGTAATATATGGACATTTTACCTTCTTGTGGTGCAACATGTGGTGATACTGACATTGCCTCCCCCTTAACTTTTCACAGGTCAGTCAGGTATCATATAAGGCTAGGGTCCTGCTCCTGGTAAGCAGAACACTGTTTTGTTATAGATGTAAATTTACAGCAATGTAATCCTTAAAGTGTCATCCCAGGAGTGCTGCCTGGATTGCTGTACTGTCAACATGATTACTGAGTGCACTCATATTGTCTGACTGTACATGTTAGACTCATACCTATGCCTTGTAGGTGTGACCACACTGATAGATGTGAGAGTATTGTCAGGACATTACATATTGTCATATGTGTCAACTGTGCAGAGTCTTCACAAATGTCAAGAGTTTACCTCATCGTTGCTGATTAGATTGCTGTGTAAAGAGCTTTTACTTAAGCGTAACTAGAGCTGTTAGTGAGAAGAGTAATATCCTCTTGTCCTACTATATGGGTTTGGGTTTTTAATAGGTCTGTAATAATGACAACAGTGTATAGAGCTTTACATACATTGCAACATAGTACTGCAGAGCATAGTAGTGCAAGTATTAATGTACTGTTGTTTTCTTTCCTATCACAGGTGACCAGGGGGGCTGGTGTCTGTCCCCTACACAACCTGATGCCAGTGTCTCTTAAGACTGTGATAATGATGGTTACCACAGTGAGACACAGATGGAGGTTTTGGGGGCTGAATTTGTACCAGAGATCCCAGAGATTTACATTCCTCTTCTGCCCTCATTGTCACCATGCACAGTCAGTATGCCCACACATACCAATTGCCCGGAGGCCACAGATGTTGGACAGTCAGGGACATTGAACAGGAAAGTGTGGCAGCTATGGCACCAATGAGTGAAGACACTGGCCATAGCCAGAGAGCTGATGAGGTTCCACACAGGCAGATTGATAGGGGTGCTTGTAGGCGGCCTGCTGTACATCCACCACCTGTTGCAGGTGTCACATCATGGGTCACTCAGCACATGTGTTGGGCCATCATGAAGACACAATCATGTTTTGAAGGAACCCCAGATGTATACTTAGGGTTATAGATGCAGCACATCTGAAATCTGTGACTGGCTCCAGCACATTGGTGACACCCTGGAATGGTTCACTGATGCAGTGGAAAGAAGGTGGGCTGAGACAGTGTCTATCTTGGAATGCACAGTGTCTGTGCTGGAACATCTGGTTGGAGTTGAGTGTTGGACTCATGGATGTAGGCCAGCAACCCCATCTGTTGAGAGTCCATGTGGCCATGCACAATCACGCTCCCATAGTGTCAGTAAATTCAGCACCTCAGAGGGGAGTGTGCTGTCCATACCAAGACATGGCAGGCCATGGGCTTGTAGTCCTGGGCATTCCTGTGGAGGACTCGGTCCCAGCAGACAGTAGTCAATGTCAGGTACTAGCTCCTTGTCTGACCTTGGGCTTGGAGGTGTCAATGCAACTCCTGGCAGAGACAGTCCTCATGTTCAGGGCCAGAGATAGTTAACTGTCAGCTCTGCCATGCACAGTTCAAAGCTGTCCAACATACACACATGTAGGGCTAGCACTGAGCTTGACTGTGTACACACACACACATTCACACACCACTGTCAAATGCAGGTCATCTACAGACACGCATGGTACATTTCCATGATCCATCTTACCTGGTTCCCTTCCTGTTTCACACACATGCTGTCAAGCTTTTGATTCAGCCTAGGCCTCCTGCACCCCCACACAATACTCTGTGAAAGTGATGATACCTATGCTGCATCCCTGTCATCCTTGCCATCAATGCAGGAAAATGAAACTATGTGTCTGATGCACAGGGTGACTATAAAAATTAACATGTACTTGTGTAATGCATTTTTGTTTTGCCATGCCACTTGTAGTGGTTACTGACAGATAAGACATGCTGATATTTGTAATAAGTAAGCTACATAATTTTGTGACCTTATGTTGTATGATGTTATAATGGCTATATACTTACACAATGAAAGGTGTGTCATGAGACTGTTTCTGTTTCTGTTTAAGGATTCTGCTGGGGACACCTATGGATACACAGTGGAAATAAACCCATAGATGTCACCACACAGGATGGAATGTCAACACAGAAGAAATATGTCTTCAGCAAGGTACAGCACTATAGGTGCATGGCTTCATAGGTTCATATGTGTATAACAGGCTAACAAGGACAATTGTGTCATTCAGCATACTCATGCATGCCTAATTTGTGAAAAGGTCTGATACCCTTGATAAGGGTCACCAAGGTTTTGGGATCTAACACATCTATAAGCTATGGTGATGGAGATGACCCATCTACAAATTTCCTGTGTAGAGTACAGACATTTGCCCAACACCAGTTATAATTGTCCTGTTCTGCATCCCACTGTGTAACCTGAACATAAAGTGTGTCACAGCAGATGTGTGCTTCACATGCATGGGGACCTGTTTCATATAGGGTCTACTGTCTGAGGTTTAATACCTGTCTCTCCAGCATGTACTATTTATACCACAGTGACATTGCAGGTGTGTAGAACAGGTAAGACATGTGTTAGTCCTGTCACATATATGCAGGAGGTACACAGTGGGATCTAACACCTTCCTGTATGGCAGCAATACACATCCCCCTAAAGCATTTAGGAGACAGACCACACATATACGGTGTTGTCATGGACTTCATAGGGCATGCTATCTGCAATGAATATTGGTGTACCATGGAACCCATGTGGCTGCTGCAGTTGTAAGATATAACTGCATTGTGACATAGCAAGGGTGTCATTGCACACAATGATAGCTGTGATGATTGCCACATTCAGTATAGCAATGACAGTCTGGCATTTACATCCCATATCTTTCTGTATAGGTTGTACAAAATTGAATGCATCCCCACATCTTACCGACCAGTTAAAGTCAAAGGCTTCATTGCTCCCTGTGTCCATACCTCCATGAGTAATGGCTCAACTGTGTGTGGTGTGCGGACACCAAGATATTTTCCAGAGGTGGATGACTTTCCAAAGGATAGTATTGTACAGTCATTGTCATTTAGTATTTGTCAGTAGCTCAGACAACAACTGAATGTGTATCTCAGGCCATCCTAGATAGCTATTGGTTCTGTGTGGGATTCAGTGACAGCTCCTAATATGCAATCACCTGCTAATGTAGTCAGACAGATGTCACTGACAGCTGCTGTGACTGCAGAGAGGGACTGTCTAGAAGGGGTATGCCATTAATGATGACTTGGGAAATCCACTGGTGACTGGTATCATTGCAGCGTAGGTATCTCAATGTTATCTTCCCAGATTATGACTGTCAGATACTTGCCTATCCATCAGCTGACATAACACTCTGTAGATAACCAACACAGTTTCCAGCAAGACCTGCTAGCCTAATATTGTGAAACACCCTGTCAGGCTGTGGTAGTTGGGATGAGTCATATTTCTGTCATCCATTGCATAGTGCAACCCTCAGTGATGCCCGTTAGAGTTGGTAGGCATGATTTGGCCTTGAGCAAAATAAACAGTGTTTGGTCCAGTGTCAGTAGGTGTACAACGTGTTACTGATCATTTCCATGCTAACTCCTTTCATAGCATTTCATGTCACAGGACTCAGAGATCTGGGGACACTGCTTGTTACTACATGCTAGTTGCCCTTTGTGCAAATAAGTACTGCAGTTACTTCCAGTATGTTCCAAGAAGAGAGTTATCCAAGGTGTCTGTGCAGAGCACAAACAAACACATTAGGGAAGTGTAATATGTATACACTGTGAAGGTAAGGTGTGGGTTTTACACAGGTAATCTGATGCTGGACATTACCCAAGCAGTATGTACTGGAAGGATGCAATTACCTTATGGGGACTGTGTTAAACATGGGAGTCCATGGAATTGCCAGTGTCTGGCAACTACTGCTGCTGGTCTCACCGACATCAATCTCACATAGGATACCATGCTCCAATATGTTTTCTGTCATCACACGCAAAAGATTACTATGAAGCCTATGATGACAAGCAGGATGCAGTGTGTTTGTTCATCCACATAGCTGTCCCACATCATTAAAGTCTCTGTAGGCTTCGCATGCCCTTCTCCATGTAGACACCTTGATTAGCAACCTGGGCACTTGGTTGACTCTTCCATGTCTTATGCCTTCTGTTCCAGGGTTGGTGATATGTCACTAGGGAGCTGACAACAGGGGGATTAGGAGCACTGCTGTAGTGCCACAATATGTTGTACAATGTCCAATGACATAGATGTCAATTCTTGCTGAAACAATCGGCACACTGGAAGTGAGCCATCATACATGACAATTTCACAGCTAGTCTTGCATCCTGCCATTCAACAGATTAGTGGTGGATATCTGCATGACATGTCTATAAGGCCTAATGCAGCAGATGGCCAACTTGGGCCAATGTTGCCACATGTCCTAGGTGGCATGTCATACTGTACAGTCATATACCCGAAGCACACAAAAATGGGAAGAAATTGAGGGTAATGCTGCTCAATGCCAGAAGTCTAAATCTCAAAATGCACGCACTCGAGGCCCTTCTCAGTATGGAGAACATCAATGTCTGTGCTGTAACTGAAACCTGGTTCAAGGCTCCTGAGAGCACCCCGGCACTATTAGGTTTTACCTCATATCATGCGTTCCGGCCCCAAAACCTGGACCACTCCACAAAAGGAGGGGGTGTATCCATATTCATAAAGGATACTCACACCTCCAGGTTGGTGGCAACGCATGAAGCTTCGGAAACCATCCAGGTGCAACTAACAATAGGCAAAACTGCTCTACAAATTGTAGCATGCTACAGGCCACCCTCTCAAACTCAGGAACCCCACACAGCCTTCCTGAAGACACTGGAGGGTATAAATGTATCTCCAAACACCATCATATTGGGTGACTTCAACTACCCGAATATAGACTGGGAACATTACTCAAGCCCTAACTTTCTAGCCCAATGGTTCCTGGAGTTCATAAATTCAAATGCCATGGAACAGCTAGTCACTGTTCCCACGAGAGGAGAAAATATACTAGATCTCATTGTCACAAACATGGGGACAAAATGCTCCACACCGAAGTATATCCCTCATTGGTGAGATCTGATCATAAACTAATCTCACTGGAAATCCACATCCCGCCACCCCAAACAAAAAGACCATAGTGAAGAACTTCTCTAAAGCAAACTTCACACTACTCAAGACTGGTGTGGTATCCTTCAAGGCCCCTGAGTCAGAGGAAACCACAACCCAAGCTGCGGAAGCCCTTACAAATGCCTTCTATGAACACCTCCAGGACTGCATGGATCAGGCAATCCCAAATAAAACCAAGACTCTTTCCACAAAGGGCAAACGTCCAGTCTGGTGGACCCCAGCCATTAACAAACTTTACAATAAGAGGAGAAAGCTATTACATGATAGAACAAAATCCATAAAAGGGAAGTCACCCCTGATCATTATTAGTAAAAAATACGAGCACTCATAAAATCAACTAAGGCCAATTTTGAGAGAAAAATTGCCATGGATTCAAAGGACAATCATAAGGCCTTTTTCAGCTATATTAGGAACCTGGGTGGAAACTCACAGATATGCTCAGAATTAGTCCAAAATGATACAAAAATCACTGAACCCACAGACATTGCCAACATACTGGCAGACAGGTTCAGTGCAAACTTCACCCCTCTCCCCTAAAGGAGAGATAACTATCCCAGCCGAGTGTAGCCTCCCGGACATCTCAAATGCAGGTGAAAGCTGCTCTCTAAAGCTAAAAACACAGCATCAATGGGACCGGATGGTGTCCCCGGCTGTGTGCTACACGAGCTAAATGAGGAATTAAACCCGCACATAAGGCAGCTGTTTAATCTCAGCCTTACCACAGGATACGTGCCCAAGGAGTGGCGACGGCAACTGTGGTCCCACTCCACAAAGGTGGCCTCACGGACCCTGGTAATTACCGCCCATAAGCTTAACAAGTCTAGTCTGCAAAGCTATGGAGAGGATCATAATGGAGCTCATAAACAAAGATATAGGGGACTTGCAGACATTGGACCCGACCCAGTTTGGCTTTGTCAAGGGAAGATCATGCCTTTTGAACTTGGTCGACTTCTTGAAATAGTCACCAAGGCCATTGATGAGGAAAGGCAGTCCATACAGCCTACCTTGACCTTGCAAAGGCTTTACACAATACCCCACTCGGTATTGTAGAAAAACTTACCAGCTTAAATGTAAACCCATATGTCACAAGATGGGTTGCAAACTGGCTTAAGGACAGAACCCACAGGGTTAGAGTTGCTGGCGCTGTGTCAGACTCCAAGCTGGTCACAAGTGGTGTCCCACAGGGCTCGGTCCTTGGCCCCTATTGTTTGGCATCTACTTCTCAGAAGTACAGGCCAACATGGGAGGACTTTGGCTGACAAAGTTTGCAGATGACTGCAAACTGGGCCATAGTGGAAAGTGCATCGGACACTGATATCCTTCAGAAGGGACTCACGGAAACAGATAGCTGGTGCCAGAGCCATGGCCTGAAGTTAAACGCCAAAAATGTATAGTCATACCCTTCGGGAAAAACAAGGTAACCCCAAGCTACCATATAGGTGGCAATCCACTAAGCACAGAAGAGGTTATCAGGGACCTGGGGACCCAGGTTGACAGTGGCCTTTCTTTGACACTCACATTGCTAAAGTGGTTAGAAAGACCTTCTACATTGCCCACCTGATCATGAAGGGATTCACATCCAGATCTAGTGAGGTCATTGTTCCCCTGTACTCTTCACTTATCAGACCAATGATCGAGTACAATGCCCCATTCGGGATGTATCTCACCCGACATCTGCAGCAATTGGAGAGACCCCAAAAGTTCCTCACCAAAAGGATAAAGGACTCCAAAATCTGTCATATGCTGCCAGATTGAAGAAACTCCAGCTCTATTCAGTCGCATACCATCTGCTCAGAGGTGACATGTGCCTGACATACAAGGCCATGTCCAACCCGAATTAATGGACATGCTCCACCTCAAATCCAAATCCACCAAAACCACTAGAGCAAGTGACTTAAACCTTAGCACGGATATAAATAGGACGTGCTGGAGGGATAGATTTATCACTCAGAGACTCCCTATGCTGTGGAATAAAATCCCAGTCCATGTGAGGCAGAGCACCTCGCTGACTCTGTTCAAGAGAAATCTAGACCTGTGGATGGGAGATCGTAGGTTTACCCCGGGAATCATCTCTGGGTCACTGCTGGACAGAGGCACAACAAACTAATGGGCACAGTATTTTTTCATATAAGGGGTGGCGTAAGCCACAATAATTTGGGCTAGGCTTATAAATGCCTTAGGGCAGATAGCCTAGTATAAACCTATGAACCTATGAACATGTCTATGTTACCACATCATGTCACACAACAACTAGTGTGCTGTCTGGTTGCTTGATAGGCATTGTATGCTTGTGAGGCCAATGTAATGTCAGCAAAGTTGAACAAGTCCTCTATGCATGCATGGGCATCCACAACTTCACAGCAAGGTGTGCCTACAAATATTGTATATCAGGCTGTCAACCCCAAGTGTGTGGCAGCATGACCTTAACTTTGCAGGACCTGCTGCTGAGATGTTGGGAGTGTCCCCACCCCTCTACTTCTATGACACACAAGCACAACATGTGGAAGATGTGACTCCATTTCAAACCTTGCTGTCGTGGTGTCTCAACAGCAGTCATTACATATGGCAGTGAGCATTATGCCAACTTGCACAGCTCACATCCTGAACCACCTACTCCAAAAACACACACACCTGCATGTGTGCAGCTCCCTACCAGACACATTGCCGAACAACAGACACCTCAGAAAATCCTGCTCTGGAGTGTACAGTACATACAATACTGCATGCACCACTCTCTCACCAGTCAAACACCTGAGGCAAAGCACAACATCACACCTCTTAGTTATAGATGATTACATCATAAGACACATTGATGTCTGTGTGAAGTGGCTACATATGGGAAAAATCACAGATAGCTGTCTATGGGTTGACACAATAGGCCTTACCACACATTGCCACAAATCATGGAATATCAGTGTTGACATCATAGTTCCTGCAGGTGTGTAGGACTAGGGCCATACATCACCAGCCTGTATGCAGACACAAGACTGAGCTAAGCCAGTCTGTGTCTCTTGCGAGTATGAGTATAGCTTTCAGCTGCAGTTGACCCTCACCTAGGATGATGGTTCCATACACATGGATATTGATGGAAGTGAATAGTTTCCTTAGCATGTGGTGTCATTGTAAGGGGATCTACTACACTACATGTCTGCCTGGGATGCCTTGCTCAACAGACATCCATGCTTCACCAGTGATGGTCTTCATCTCTCACCCCTGGGATTTGGTGAACTGGCCAAGGCTGCTGACAACAATGCATCTTAGATGCATTGTTGTGGGTAACGTTGGCAATGAGAACACCATCTTTACACAACGCTGCACACTGGGTATGGCAACACTGAACCCCACTCTGTGGAAGGGGTCCCCACCCTAAATTATGCAGACATGTATGCAGTCAAGGACATCTGGTTCAAGGCTGTGGACAGCACCACAGCCATACCAGAGTAAATGTCCATCCACAACTTCAGACCTCGGGTCTATATTATAACTTCGAAGATGTAAAACTTTGAATGTCATAATAGCGAACCCACTACATCGAAGGATGAAAACAGCAAAGCCCCAGAACACTGAAGTCTTTCCTAGGGCACAATTTCTGGGCTGTCCCATGGCTTTGCTATTTCCTCCACTGTGGTACGAGAGTTACGGACCTAAGATTTAGGGTGTGGGTTAAGGTAAGTGGATAGTTAGTTATGTATGCATGGTGTAGCGTAGGTTTGGGTTTTGTTAACTGTATGTGTGTGTATTAATTAGTTTGTTTGTGTATAGTTTCATAGGGTACGTGTGCGATAGTTACGGACCTCAGGGTTAGGGTGCGGTTTAAGGTAAGTGGATAGTTAGTAAAGTATGTATGGTTTAGTGTAGGGTTGGGTTTTGTTAACTGTATGCGTGTGTGGTTTATTTATTTTGGTGTGTTTGTGTTGTGTGTATGTTTGTCGGAACAGCATTTTTTTTCCATGGGAAAAAATTTGCTATGTTAAGCATTTGATGTTATCATAATTTGAAATTCCAAGTTCGAACTTATGGTGTTCAATATTTTGGAATTTTGAATATATGATATAGACCCCAGACCTCAAAATTACAGTGTTCTAAGTAATGCAGATGGTGTATACATACTCATTAAGGATAGATACACATCCAGATTTTGTGAAAAACTGTGATTTCCCAGAGACACTGCAGGTGTCATTCATTACTGGACGGGCACATAATCAAGCAATAGCTGGCTACAGGAGCAGCTGCATGAATCCAGACACCAATTGTGTGTACTTGTATGTACGTCTTTCTTTCAAGATATATCCTTACACCATGATTTGGGGTGGCATTAAGTGACCACCAACTGTGTTGCTTAGTTGTGCTATGGGTCACTAGCCCAAAGGTTAGTCCAGGTCCTTAACTACAATGCCCTGGAACAGAGCCATGACATCCCCACACAGGGAACCAATGTATTGTGTCATGTGTTTACCAATATGGTGACCACTAGAGCTCCCCCCCAATGTGAGGTCCTCTCTGGTGGGATCTGGCCACAGATCTGTCTTGTTGGAACCGCCAGAACTAACTCCCCCCTTGCAGACTATACAGACGTATATTTTATTTATTTATTTATTTATTTATTTATTGACATTTGTTGACCGGGAAAGTCCACTGGGTCAGGAACCCATTTTCAGTGGAGGCCTGGGGAGAAAAGCTCCATAGTTTTAAAATGTTAGACAGTTATTAATATACAGAATAAGCAATACAGAAACAGTACAAAAATATCCACTGTTATAAGATATTAGACAGTTATTAGTATATAAGAGAACCCGAGACAGAAACAGTGCAAACATTGAGATATGTAAAGGGGTACTAACATATAAACATTCTAAATACAGAGGACTTATTTACATTTATTCAATTCACATGAGAGTAATCAATGACCCTAGTATAGTTTAATATATATTATAAAATATTAAAATCAGAGGAGTGTGTCATACCGCTTGCATTTGAGGTATCTGATGGGGCTGTGAAGTATATGTTACTGAAATTAAGGGGAGTTTGGGTTTATCCTGTAGTTCACAGGCACAACTTGGATTGTTTAAAAAGTAGTTTTTTTAATGCTGTTTAAAGATCTCTAGGAAGTCAAGCAAAGTGATAGATGTGGGGAGGCTATTTCATAGTTTGACAATGTTATGAGAATATAGGCATTGTCCTACTCTCTTATTGGGTTTGGCAACATGTAATAGGGTTCTGTCTGAGGAGTGGAGGGTTCGGATAGGGGTGTATGTGTGTAAGATGGACTGGAGTGCTGGGCATTTATTTGGTTGGAAGATTAAGGTTATGGGCAAACGTTAACTGAGTATAGTAGAGATAGTGGTGAAATTCTAGCCAGAGCAGGTTTGAGATAGCGTTGCAATGGTGAGATAGGTTGAGTATGCCATAGGCGAATTTTAATATTTTGTAGTAGCATGATTCCAGCTTATGATAGAAGGATGTATGGAGATTGGTGAAAATGGGACTTCCATACATGAGGGATGGGATAAGCAAGGTATTAGCTAGTTTTATCTTAGTTTCTTTGTTGAGGTAGAGTTTATGTCAGTATAGTTTGCCTAGTTTGAAATGTTTTTTTTTTATTGTATTGAATATATGTTGTTCAAAGGAGAGTTTGTCATCAATTATTATTCCTAAAAGTTTTGCGTATTTCACCTGTTCTTCTTTAGTTTTGTTGTGTGAAAGTATCTTGAATTCTGTGTCTGGGGGTTTTGATGAGAATAATAATAGTTTCGTTTTTTGGGGGTTCAGCATTAAATGGGCATCATTTTGCCAGGTTTCTATAGAGGAAGAAGCATCTTGGGTGATTGTCTGGAGTTTAGTGAAAATGTTGGAGGAGGAGATGATGGTTGAATTATCAGCATATTGAATCAATATGCTTTGTTGGGTGGCTTTATTTAAATCATTAATGAATATATTAAAGAGTAATGGTCTTAGAATGGACCCATGGGGAACACCTGTATTGTTAGCTAGGTATTCTGATTGCTGGTTTTGCCATCTGACTGACTGCTGTCTATCACTCAGGTAGGAGGAGAACCAGGTAACCACACTTTGAAAGCATCCAAGTGTCTCTAAGTGTTGCAGTAGCTTAGGGTGTGATAATGTGTTGAAAGCTTTTGATAGGTCCAAAAGGAGTACAGCGGTAGATAGGCCAGAATCAAAAGCTTTATTCACAGTATCAGTGAAGGAGAGTAAAGCTGTGGTTGTGCTATGACCTGCATGGAAGCCATGTTGAGTGGGAGCTAGGAAGTTGTTGTTAATGAGGTGGTTTAGTAGTTGGGTTTGTATACATTTTTCCAGGATTTTAGATAGTCGGGAGAAAATGGAGATTGGCCAGTAGTTTGAGAGGTCATGATTATTTCCCCCTTTATGTAGTGGGGTAATAATGGATTTTTTTCCATAGCTGAGGAACGTAAGATTCAGTGATGGAACAATTGATGAGAATTGTTAGAAAAATACGTATTTAAATATATGTGAAATGCTAGTTAGAAGCAAGGTAGTTTATAATGCATTTTATTCTATTAATCATATAACAGAAGGGATAAATTCATGTGTAAATGCAAGTAGCTTCTGAAACTGCAGTGTGCTTTGACCCCTGACCCTGGCAGCTGCCAGCTCAGCAAGCTTAATGTTTATGTTTTTCATAAGTGATTATCTGCTGGGTCAGGAAATTAAATGTGTAAATCTTCCGCTCCTTCCTGATGAGATAACTAGTCCTTGTAGATAATGAAATCTTCTCTTCCTGCATGAAGTAACTTGTCCTTGTGAGATAAAAACACAGCTGGTAAAGAAAGTGAAACAGTGAACAAATATGTATGTTAAAGACTGAATCTGCTATTGTATTCGAACTGATATGAAACCTTGAATAAGTAACTTTACAGAAAGACATTATGACTGACCAGCTGGATAGCAAGGCCGTATTGTATCTAGAGGAAAAGTTTTTTAAAACATACTGCATCAGCAGATTAAAAGAATAGAGGCTTGTAAGCTAAAGTGATGTAGATGCCCTGTGACATATCACGTCAGTAAGGTGGGCATAGCTTAAATGTTAAACCTATATAAAATTGTGTGCTTCCTGTTTCATGTCAGACAAAATTCTGTACTTGTATGGTTTTTTGCCTTCTGGTGTACACTAGTAAACTTTTGAATAAGAACCCCCTATGTATTGAATTTTTAATTTTATTTAACAGTTTGGTCCTTTCGAGATGGAATTCCCTTGGTAAGCTGCAGATCAGAGCGTATTGCTGGTCGAATACTGCGCAGGAGAAGTTACCGAAATGGTTCTTCTTGAGTGAAAAGACCTCCGACTGAATTGTCGTGTGTAAAGAGGCTGGCCACTTTCTGATCTGCGGCCGAAGAGCGGAATTTGAATGTTTTTCAATACCGGAGGCTCAGGTAGGAAGAATTTGCCTTTTTACTGTTTTAGATCAGGGACTAGGTTACAGTATATTGTTGTCAAGATTTGTTTTGCAGATCAGGGACAAAAGGAAGTACTGTATATTTGGTCATAGATCAGGGTAACAGAATAAGGTAGACAGTTATTCTAGATAAACTGTAAACAGGAATTAAGAATTTGATATCACGTGATAAAAAAGGGTTATGTAACATTTTCTTTGACATGGGTAATCAGTGCACTAAAACTTCGCGAGATCCGCCCCTAACCGAAGACGCAAAATATATGCAATTACAACGTTCTGATAATGTTAGGTATTATACGAAATGGGTTAATAAATATAAATTTGATGGTAAACTAGATAAACCTTCACTAGTTAAACTCCTTAAACAGCTTAAATCTGATGCAGGAGGTCAGGCAAAAAAGCAACGCCAACTAGGCATTCCTCAAGCACACAGGTGGATTGAGGAAGCAAATCGTAGAGAACAGAAGCTTAAAAATTCAAAAACATTATTTTTAGACAAAGAGGATAATAACTTGGTAATAGCTACAGCTCCTCCTCCTCCTCCCTTGCCCCCTCCCTTACCCTCTTCAGGATATGAAGTGAGTGGACAGGCTGGTCCACCTCCGCGTTATCCTGAAGTTTCAGTAAGATCACAATCATTTGTTAGAGATCCTATTGAGACTAGGTCCCGAACACGTAAAACACATAGGGACACAGAATCATACTAAATAGAGAGAAATCTACAGAATGAGAGTGAGGAAGAAATATGCCCACTTATAGAAGTTCCAAATCCTCAGGCAGGACAGGAAGGGCAGGATCCAACACTCTTAGTATATAGACCATGGACACTGGAAGACATCCGGAAGGCTACTGAGGGAATCCCCCATCCGAAAGTTAATTTTACGAAATTTTTAGAAGATTTACAAGGCATGAGGTTAAGTTACCACTTGAATGGGGAAGAAGTAGAAAAAGTAGTAAGACAAATTATAGGTCCAGATTGGCACATGATTTGTGGCGCCTGGAATCCTCGTAATGCAGAGCTCAGACCACTCCCACATAGTGACGCAGAGTTAGACAACAGAGTAAAAGGTCTGACAGACCGAATCTCTGAGAAATGGAAACCTAGAGCAGACTGGACTTGCATTAATCAATGCATACAACAGGAAAATGAGACAATAGATGGATATTATGCTAGATTATTAGAATGTTTTAATAATCATAGCGGTATGTCGGTTCCTGAGAACCAAACAAATGATTCCCTGTATGAACAACAATTAAAAAATGCATTTTTGAAGGGTTGCATTGCACCTATTAGTAGCTTCATTACGAAGCATATGATAGATCATCGAACAGGGAGGCTACAAGCCTTACTCGAATGCGCTAGGCATGCTGAGAGACATTTTAATAGTAAAAAGAAAAAGAAGGCGCAAGTCTTCACTGCTGAAGACGGAGCTGAAGTATTTGTATTACAGTCAGGTAAAAAGGGCAAGAAGAATGCCCAGGGAAACAAACAGTCTGATAAATGATCAGAAGATTTTGAAGAGAGGAAAAAGAGAGGTGAATGCTTCAAATGCGGGGAAAAAGGGCATCTAGCAAGGGATTGTAGGCAAAACAAAAAGGTAATTACAGAAGATAAGGGAGATGAAGACTGACTATATGATAGTGAGGATACATCAAATAAAAGTCAGAAATAATCAGGAAAACTTAGTAAACAGAAAACAAATGTAAATGTCATAGAAGGAGTAAAGGAAGTGCAAGTAGATATGGAGGATGAAGAAAGTGAAATTTTGGACTTAGCACTATTGAGCTTAGAGCTCTACTTAGCGGATACGAAACCGGAAATTACACTTCTGGTAGAGGGAAGGGAAGTCAAATTCCTGTGTGACTCAGGAACGTCACGGACTTTGATACACCCCTCCAAGTTACCAGAACATTCCGAATCACCTGATTATATACTAGTAAAAGCCGCAAATGGACAGCTATACAGGGAACCACTTTCCCATGATATAGCAATAACTGACCCTGTTTCAGGTATAACCCAGAGAAGTAAAATAGTTGTGTCTGCAAAGTGTCCAGTAAACCTATTGGGCAGGGACCTTATGCAGATATTTGGCAAAGCAGTAGTTCCAACTGTACAAGGTATGGAGGTACAGAGACAAATGGATACCTTTGTAGTGCGAATGGAGGGTGAAACTTTTTTACTGGTACAGCCAGGACCTAGTCACGACTGGTCCAGGGGCAGTAACCGAGGAACTGATGAAAGTAGCCATTAGTAAAGCCCCCTCCCTTGACATTGATCGACAGCATTTGTTACACTGTACTCTATACTACTGTACTATACCAGGACCTGATAGAGAGTATGAGCAAGAACTGTTTATAAATCGTGCAACTAGATTGGTTTTGCGTACTTTGTACTGGGATACTGAGGGGAACAGTGTAGTTAGCTGTTCATTACCTCAAGAATTCCTTGCATTGTATAGATCAAATCAGTTGCCACATGTCAGCTTGACAAAGAACAAAAGTGTTAAATGGGCAGATTTAGGAGAAAAAGTAACAAGATGGGAGAAACAGACTGATTTAGAACTGTCAGAACAAGGGATACAAAAACAAAAACTGAATTGGTTGACACAGACACATCCAGCTGTACACTTGCAATCTAGCGAGGACAGCTGATTAGCATTTTTATTAGAAGAAGAAGAAAAGACCTTATGTGAAATTCCAACAACTCTCTGGTCAACAGGCAAGTCAGATGTAGGAGTTATTCGAACAGCAGGACCAGTTACAATAACCCCAAAGTCAGCTTTCAGACCACAGAAAAGACAATACCCTTTGAGAAAGGATGCAGAAATAGGAATTAAGCCTATAATAGCAGCATTAATCAAAGAAGGAGTACCGGTAGAATCTCCTGATTCACCATGTAATATACCACCAAACGGGGAATGGCGGATGGTACAAGATTTACAAGCTGTAAATAATGCAGTGATACCTAGAGCACCTACGGTGCCAGACCCACATACTTTGTTGAATGATCTAAAACCGCAACAAAAGTATTTCTCTGTGGTAGATATCAGCAATGCTTTCTTTTCAATACCTATACATCCTGATAGTCAATATTGGTTTGCATTTACATTTCAGGGTAAAAGGTATACCTATACTCGGCTACCACAGGGATATTGTGAGAGTTCAACAATATTTGCACAAGAAATGGCTAGCAATCTGGCAGGGTTCACCCCACCGGGAGGTAGTCAAATTCTACTTTATGTAGATGACATCTTGCTAGCAGCCCCCACCCAGCAACAGTGCAGGGAGGATACTGTAGCATTATTGAAATTTTTAGCAACACAAGGACACAAAGTAAACAAAAGTAAGTTACAACTTTGGAGAAAACAAGTTAGATACCTAGGATATGTAATATCCAATGAAGGTAGAATACTAGATGAGGAAAGAAAAACAGTGATTTTGCAAGCACCCAAGCCAATGACCAAGAAAGAAATAACGTCTTTCTTAGGTACAACTAATTTTTGTCAGAGCTGGATATCAAATTATGCTTTGGAATCTGCTCCACTGACTGATTTGATATATAAGACACCAATGGCAGCACAAGATATTTTACAATGGACAACTGAAGCAGAAACGGCTTTCTGCAGGTTGAAGCAGTTAATAGCTTCTTCATTAGTTTTAGGACTTCCAAATTATCGCAAACGGTTCTTTCAGACCGTAGATTGTAAGCATGGGTACATGATGTCAGTATTGACGCAACAACATGGGGACAAGCAACGCCCCATAGCCTACTATTCATCACAGTTAGACCCAGTGGCGCGATCTTTGCCTCACTGTGTACAAGCAGTAGTTGCAGCCGCAATGGCAGTACAGGCTTCGGCTTCAGTGGTGTTATTCCTCCCTCTCACATTGAGAGTGCCTCATGCAGTTGCAATAATTTTACTGCAAGAGAAAATGGCATACCTTTCTCCTGCTAGACATCTTTCATGTATGACTATACTGCTGAGCCAACCTCATATGACAATTGAACGATGTACGACATTGAATCCATCAACATTACTTCCAACTCCTGTGGAGGGCACACCACACAGCTGCCTGCAGGAAATTGAACAGTTAGCTTTACCTAGACAAGATCTTACAGATATGCCCTTGGATAATGCCGAGGTGACATATTACGTGGACGGCTCATGCAGAAGGAGTCCAACAGGGAAGAATCTGGTAGAGTATGCAGTAGTTACAGACACTGAAATTTTAGAAGCTCAATCCTTAACACATAACTTATCTGCACAAGCAGCTGAATTGATAGCTTTGACGAGAGCATGTACTTTAGCAAAAAACTAGTGTGTAAACATATATACTGACAGTCAGTATGCTTTTTCTACAGTACATGTATTTGCACAGCAATGGAAAAATAGAGGAATGATAACATCTAGTGGAAAACCTATTAATCATGCGCAATTTATTTTGGAGTTATTAGAATCTATTCAGTTACCTACCAAAGTAGCTATTTGTAAATGTGTAGCTCATACATTCGAAAGGCAATGCACGAGCTGATGCAGCTGCAAAGCAAGCAGCCTCAGACTCAGAAACTTTACTTTTAAATGAGGAATTACAACCCTCTGAGATTTTAGATTTAGACATGTTAAAAACAATGCAGACGCTTACTACAAAAGCAGAAAAACAAAAATGGGTAAAACGAGGTGCAATTCTTGAGAATGGACTGTACATTTCCAAAGAAAGAAAACCAATATCGCCGTCTAATTTATTTAGATATGCAGCTTTGTTGAGCCATGGGCAGAGCCTTGTCTCAAAAGGGGGCATGGTACAGTTAGTAAACCGAATATTCCAAACATATGGATACACAAATTACACAAAAAAATGTTGTGCAGCTTGTCATACTTGTAACAAGCATCATGCACAAGGAGCATTTAAAACCAAGCAAGGAAGTTTTCCTATACCACCATACCTGTTCCATAATATCTGTATGGATTTCATAGAATTGAATAAATGTGAAGGGAAGAAGTTTTGTTTAGTTATTGTAGACATGTTTTCTAAATGGGTAGAAGCTTTTCCAACCAAAAACCCAGATGCAGCAAAAGTGGCGAAAGCCCTGATAAAAGAAGTAATCCCTAGATTTGGCATTCTGGAGAGGATTTATAGTGACAATGGCACACATTTTGTGAATCAAACGATTCACCAGCTTGGGAGATTTTTTGGTATCTCCTTGAAGAACCATTGTGCTTACCACCCACAGTCAGCAGAACTGGTGTAAAGGTACAATGGTACCCTAAAGAACAAGTTAAGGAAGCTAGTAGAGGAGACCCAAAAGAATTGGATATACTGTCTGCCTTTAGCACTGCTGAGTATGAGAACGGTTCCAAATGTAAAGGGTTTGACTCCCTTTGAAATGATTTTTGGGAGAACATATTATGTGCCTCAGTGGAAAGCTCTCATGCCTGCAGAACAAGAGGCTGACAGTTCGTTAGCAGAGTATATGAAGAAATTGTTAATGAATAATCTGTTTTGCAGTTTAACTCTTTTTCAGATAAGGAACAGACCAGACCGGTGGAAGCAGTCTTGGCTCCTGGGACATATGTCTGGCTGAAAGTGACGAAAAGGAAGAATTGGGCGAGTCCAAAGTGGGAGGGACCATACCAGGTTCTGTTGCAACGCCTACTGCAGTCAGAGTGGCTGAGAGGACGTCCTGGGTTCATTTGACGCATTGTAAACCGGTAAAGAACTTTCAACTTGATAAAAACTTTGTGACTGATATACAACCAGACCGAGATGGCCAAAAACAAAGCGAATAGAAGTTTAGAGCAACCCCAGAGATGTTGCATAATCATTTTGTTGTGTGTACATTTATTAACTGTAATTGTGACAATTTTCCTCTTGTTGTGGTTTATCCTACAAACAACTATGCAAGTGAAAGTGAAAAGGCGTGATGAGACGTCTATAGACTGGCATCCAAATTTTAACACATACCTAGCCATGAAACATGTGTATGCAGAGACTATGAACATTTCAAATTGCTGGGTTTGTACAGCTATACCAACAGCATATGGAGGACTGATAATGTCCACTGTCCCTTTGGGGATAAATGAGACTTGGGAGAATTTTCTTTTCAACACAGGAACTGTGAGATCACAGGACAAAATAGCTTTATTTTTACCTGTCACACAAAAAGGAGTTGTATGTTTCTATAAAAATGACACTCTCCAGGTGGGCTGGAGCAATTGCAATATAACCATATCTTACCGATGTTATATTAAGAATAGTAATGGCAATACTTTTTGCAATACTAATTATGACTCGTATTTAAACTCATTGAAAACAACTATGAGTGACATTCAAAAAGATCCAGTTTTGTTTAAACAATTGTCAGTTATAGATCAAAAAATGTTTCATGCAGGGCTGATGCGTATTAGTACTAAAGTAGAAAACTGTTATTTTATTTGTGGGAAAAAGGCATATAAATGGTTACCTGATAATTGGTCCGGCAGTTGTTTTTTGGGTTACTTGGTTCTGGCAATAAGACATACTGCAGAATTACCTTTGGGTAGGATACGAAACGTAAGAGAAACAGCTCGAAAGCCCGAAGGTCCAGTAAAGAAACCTGTGAATCCAGTTGGAAAGATCGAAGCTGGTTGAAAAGACCATAATTCAGTAAAAGACAAAAGCGAATTGACTCATATGGACTTGAGTGACAGTGTTATATCCTGGGCAGGAATATTACCAGCCTATGGAGCAGTCAAATCGATCTGGGAGCTGAGGAAGTTGTCGAAACTTCTCGAAGTAATGAGTAATGCAACTTTTTCCGCCCTAAAACTAGTGACTGATGAACTGAATGCAATGAGAAGTGTTGTGCTACAAAATCGGATGGCTCTTGACTTCACCCTAGTGGTGAGAGGTGGTACGTGTGCGCTTATCAAAGAAAAATGCTGTGCTTATATACCTGACAATCGTCACAAGATAAATAATCACCTAGAGGTAATTCAGCAAGTATCAGCCATGACTGAACCAGGCCCAAACCCACTGACGAACTTTTTCCAGAATCTATTTGGGGGGTGGGGTTCCATCCTAATGAATATTTTGATTGCCATTTGTGTGGGTATACTCCTGATAGGAGCATGTGTTTGCTGTGGAATTCCCTGCATGAAAAGATTAATCAAAGATTTTGTTGATGTATCTGTTACTGAAACTTTCTACCAAGATATTGAAATTGAAAGATTGATTTCAGATGACGCTTTTTCTGAAATATAGATTGAATGACTCACTTAGCTGAAAATCCTAAGTGGAAAAGGTTAGGAGATGAAATAACACTATGCATACTTCAAAAAAAAAAATAGAATAAAAAGTATTAATAGGGGGGAAATGTTAGAAAAATATGTATTTAAATATATGTGAAATGCTAGTTTAGAAGCAAGGTAGTTTATAATGCATTTTTTTCTATTAATCATATAACAGAAGGGATAAATTCATGTGTAAATGCAAGTAGATTCTGAAACTGCAGTGTGCTTTGACCCCTGACCCTGGCAGCTGCCAGCTCAGCAAGCTTAATGTTTATGCTTTTCATAAGTGATTATCTGCTGGGTCAGGAAATTAAATGTGTAAATCTTCCGCTCCTTCCTGATGAGATAACTAGTCCTTGTAAATAATGAAATCTTCTCTTCCTGCATGAAGTAACTTGTCCTTGTGAGATAAAAACACAGCTGGTAAAGAAAGTGAAACAGTGAAGAAATATGTATGTTAAAGACTGAATCTGCTATTGTATTCGAACTGATATGAAACCTTGAATAAGTAACTTTACAGAAAGACATTATGACTGACCAGCTGGATAGCAAGGCCGTATTGTATCTAGAGGAAACGTTTTTTAAAACATACTGCATCAGCAGATTAAAAGAATAGAGACTTGTAAGCTAAAGTGATGTAGATGCCCTGTGACATATCACGTCAGTAAGGTGGGCATAGCTTAAATGTTAAACCTATATAAAATTGTGTGCTTCCTGTTTAATGTCAGACAAAATTCTGTACTTGTATGGTTTTTTGCCTCCTGGTGTACACTAGTAAACGTTTGAATCTGAACCTCCTGTGTATTGAATTATTAATTTTATTTAACAAGAATACTGACAGGATAAGCTATGGCTCTGGCTGCAAGTTGTAAGTATTCTGGTGGTAAGTTATCAGCAAAGACTGAGCAGGGCTTTAGCTTCATTAAGAGTTTTAGAATTTGGGATGTAGGTGCAGGTTGTAATGAGAAGGGTGGGTTGGATGGTATACTATTTGAGGGGGCTGTAGTGTGTTTAGCAGGGGATATGGGGTTTGTTTGTGTGGTACTTTTGATATTATGGTTGGTTTTTGAGGATGGATCCTTGATTAGTTTGCAGATGATTTCAATGAAGTGGGAGTTAAATATTTGTGCTATTTGGTAAGGGTCTTTGTCTGGAGATGGAGATGGAGTTTGAATGTTGCCTGGGTTAAGAAGGGAGGATACAGATTTCCAGAATTTCTTTGGATTATTACTTTGGGAAGATAGTTGTGAGGAGAAGTAGGATTTCTTATCAGTTATGATAAGTTTGTTTGCAGTATTTCTAAGTTTTTTTGAAGTTTTGTTCATTTTTTATAGTTCTACGTTTTTTTCCCAGGTTTTCCGGGCTTTGTCTCTTAATAGGAGGAATTGTTTGGTATACTTAGTTAACCACGGGGCATGGTTTGGTTTAGTTCACTTTATACGAAGAGGTGCTTTGCTATTTAATGTATTAAGAAAGATATTGTTGAAGTAATGTACAGCATCATCTAGGGGCAATGATTTTAGTGGGAGCCAGTTCTGAGCTTGCTGGGTATTGATGAATATGTTTTGGTTAAAGTTGGCGAGGTTTCTAATAGATTTATATGTGTGGGGTTTGCAGATATGTAGTTGGGTTCTATAGGTGAATGCAGGTAAGTGGTCACTTAGCGTATTTGAGAGGGTACCGGTATAGGCATAGTAGTGGGTGTGGGATACAAATATCCAATCTAGTTTAGCTTCGGCTCAGGTGTTTAGTGCACATGTAGGCTCTGTGATAAGTTGTGTAAAAATATGAAGACTAATGCAAATAGTAGGAGCTTTGGAGGTTAGGTTTTGCCAGTTGATGTTAGTGTCTCCTACTATGATGGTTTCCTGGGAGATATTTTGGTTAATCCAACTTAGGAAGTCTTCTAAGTGGGGCATGTTTGACCAGGGGGGATATAGATTGTGATGATACAGGGATGGGGCTACATAACTAGTTCAACAATGCCATTCATTACCTCCTGTGGGATATTTGACATAGCTTGACTGCACCTCCCCCTCAGATGTGACAGACAAGAATGCAAAGCTCTACACCCATGCATTATGCGAGCAGGATTACACCTGCATGAACTTGGCTGTATGTGACAGGTGGGACACAGGTTCCTCATTTCACAGCAAACCTGACTGGTGGACAACTACCATTAGCAGGCTGTACAGTAAGAGGTAGACATTGCTGAGTGACCATTGGGGTGAGGGTGCCCCTCCCAAAATAAAGACACAACCTCCTCAGCCAAAAGAAGCACATAGTGTTGCTGTAATGTTGTATAGACACAGAAAGTGACAAAATTAGCCACCCACACAAAGCAGAACCACAACACACAGTGTTGTTACATGTGTAGCATCAAAGGTAAGGAGCAGATTGTCAGTTAACTCATACATAATGACGCAGCATATAATGGGCCTGTACTCATAGCTAACCTGTAGTCCCACAGGTTATGTTTAAACATCAATCCCCTGTCCCCACCACATGTGACACATGACATCCCTACAAAACTGTCCCATAACTTCCATATCTATAGAGCAGGTTGTAACTGGCCTCTCAATGTAGGATACCCATCATCTATTGCACATGGTAACATCCCAGGCTGCATCCTACATGAGATCTGACAAGGATTACTAACACCATTGGGAACACCTTGCAATCATACTGAAACCACTGGCTGCACCCCAGCTGAGTGGACAACAGCAACTGTTATACCCATGCACAGAGGTGTTGCATCCACTGACCAACATAAGTATAGACCTCTTTGTGTGAGTATCCGTATCTGTATGACCATAGGGTCAATCATCATGGAACTGATCAGTACAAATATTTGTGATCTACACACAGGTAACTGTACACAGTTTGAATGTGTGACAGGGGGATCAGGTCAGTTACAGGGGGTGGACATTTCTGAGGCAGTCACCAAGGACGTGGATGAGGGGGCATCAGATCATACAACCCCCTGGACTTAGCCAAGCCATCTAACTATATCCTGCACTCAGGCATCATTTATAAAGCACCCACTTAGGCATCCATTGTACTGTCATTGCAGGGGTCACTAAGTGGCCCATTGGTGACACACATACTCAACATACTGGCATTCACCTCAATAGCTGATCTGTAAGCAGCAGTGCTGAACAGGGCTCAGTCCTGGGTTCTCTACTGCTTGGAATCCATTTACCCATGATACAAGCAGGTACTGAATATCTGTGGCTAACAATGTTGGCTGATGCCTGCAAATTGTGAGCACTCATAGAGTCTGTGAGTTATGTCAATATCCTGCAAGAGGTTATTGAAGAATAAATGCCTGTTGACATAGTAATGGCCATCAACTCCATGCAAATATATATATATATATATATATATATATATATATATATATATATATATAAATATATATATATATATATATATATATATATATATATATATATATATGTGTAGTATCATTTCCATCAATAACACCTAAGTACCTGGTAAGAAGCATATCGATCACAACATGTGATATGCGTACTCAGTGGTGAAAGAACTCGGCACACAGACCTAGCCACACAGGTTTATGCCTAACGTGCCTGAGATCACCATGTCTTCACAGTGGTATGGCAGGAATCATATGTCATAGCTGAGGGCACAGTCACTCATAAGCAACAGACTCTTAACCTCCATGTACTTTTCCCTCAGCATGCTAATATCTGAGTGCAATGGCAATTTGGTAATGTACCTTTTCAAGCAGTACTGGCAATTGTACATAACAGTATGGTCCTTTACAAGGGAACTTCACATCTTCAGTATGTGTTCAATGGCTATCATCTGAAATGAGTGCCATTGCAGTGTGTGGCATAGAGAGTGCTCAGAGGTCATGTCTGCCTTGCATATGGGCCAATGTGTGATCCTGCTTGATTGTAAATGCTGCATATCTTTAGGTGGCTTAGTAAATTGATTAATCATTCTAAGGACATTAACCTATTATGTGGCATTAGTAATACATGCTGGTGGGAGAGATTTGTCTAGCAGACTTTAACACACCTTTGAAATAGAACTCTGCCTAATAGCACACAGTGCACCCTCAGTGCATGTCAGCACATGACATCTGTATGATTGGCTGTGTGACTGTCATGTCACCACAGGGCTTCTGCCTGCGTCCCTCTTGGACTGGGGCAGTATGTGCTGATCATGTAATTAAGGGTATAAAGTTGTCGATGATTGTGAGGGCTGTGTTGTAAGTTCAAAAGTCCTATGGTTCCATAAGCTGATGTAAAATGCTATAACAGCCACACACACAAACATAGCTACATTGAGGATAGCACCACTTCCAGTTACTGCTTATAGGATATGGCACAGCACACAGATAGTGCAAGTTGGCTGTATGTAGATTAGAAAACACTTACCTATGTAATGGTATACACTACGCATCACAGTACGTGATGCATGCAACACACCTCATGTCTGCTAGTACTACTGGTTTAGCACTTATTATGCTTGATGACATCAACAGGTCTAGTTGTGGTCAGGCATTTGAAGGGTCACATCACCTTCTACCAATAAAATGCTGCAAAACCCTTCCTTTTTATAAGCTACTGAGGTGATCATATATATATGCCATAGGGACATACACACACCAAGTGGCCCGGAGTGAGATTAGAACCCCTAGCTATCTAGTCTTACACACTATAGATCACAATACATATCTCATGCACCACGGCTGATGTTTGTTTTGTATGTGATTGCAGGCAAACTACTAGTGGATTACACATACTAGGCTTGTGTTGAACAGCATCTGTTGCCTGCAGAGTGATATTGCTTCATATCATTATCAGCATCTAGTATCCTAGCAGTCAGATAACTGTTGCTATCTGAGATATGTGTCTACAGTTACCAGTATGTCCATATGTGTCTGTTTGCACTTGGATGGGAAAGCTTGGGGGCAGGAACAATGTGACCTGTCCATGTGTGCGTAGGCAACATTATGCATTACACCACCCGCTCACCTGTTGCTGTCTATGTGGTGGCAGCAGACACAGGGGTCTGTAGGTAAGTGCGTTATGTACTGCTGACCCTTATTTTGGATCCCTTGAGCAACATTATAGATCTGTGATAGAGCAGCTTTACTCATCATTATTAGAGTATGTACGGCAATACAGACATCCAAACACATATTAATGTATATAACAGGGATGTATATATAAATGTAGCTGTGTTTGTATTATATGTATATTTGTTATGCAGATATATGGCGAGAGACTGAAATGCATATGTATATATATATATATATATATATATATATATATATATATATATATATAAATATATATATCCATTTGAAAATACATAGAGATAGATATGCTATGTATGTGAGAGAGAGATAGTGACAGACGGATAGGTATGCATATATGTATGTATGTATAAACATATCTATACATAACAGATCTTTCTGATGACGGGACAACAGAATTCTGCTCTATAACTTATAACTAAGTGTATGGGCATGCCCAGTGGGCTGTCAGTACTTATAAAGTGACTCCAGCTCACAACTACCTATACTCCAATCCGGGATTTTGTGTGTCACAGACAATGGTATCTGTCCCTGGTTCTGCAGTACTGCACTTCACTCAAAATGTCCATGGTATTCTCCAACTGCCTGTTGTAATTAATAAGTGACAGAGGTTCATAATGCTACATCACACACAGACTGACAATCTATGAAAACACCAACATAATACTACCTCACCTCACATGTGGCTACTTCCAGATTCGGACCATCAACACCATCACCCATTGTAACCTTCCTAGGCACTGAGCCACACAAACTGCCAAGCCAAAAGAAGTTATTCATCACACAATCAACAGCATACATATGTGCATTGTTATTCCTGCATTCCATGAGACATACAATGTGTGATCAATTTCTATGTTGCTGCCCTGAGATTGCCTGGCCTGCTGATATGTCATTGACAACTTAATGTTTAACCAGTTATATGTGAAAACTGCTGTGTTGGGTGTGGGAAAACAACACCACATGTTCTACTGTGATGGACAGTGGTTCATATATCATGTGACCCCACTGTTTAACATCTCCCTTGACTGATGTAGTGCATATTCCAACCATGAGGCCTAGTTAATATTAAGGGACACATACTAGTGGACTGAGTATCTGTAGTCCCCATGTGGATGTTACTTCTATCCAAATATCCCAATATATTTCCTTGCATGCATGCAGCAGATCAATACTTACAATACCATATTATAGTCATCCTGACAAGTAGTGTGTAGGTTAGAGACTTACTTTGCAAATGTATCAGTTGACAGAACTGTAGTTCAGGGCTGACTCTGTCTGATGCAAGCAGTACACAGCCAATACATGGATACGTACAGGTTGTGTGGGTTACCTGGCATCACTTTTAATATATGTATATGAGTAGGGGTGATGTGCCAGTCCCTAGGTCCCTAGTTTTTCAGTGAATGTGCTATGCATTGTCTCCTAGTCAAGGCCAGGGTGTACTGGGCATGCCTACATCTGTCTACAGAAACATCATCAGGGGGTTCCTCCTCCATGTCTTTTTGTGAGTGTGGCTATGGTGATGTATGCACTGGTTGGGGCCTGTGTATTCCTTCCCTGTGCTGATTCTGTTGCAGCTGTTTCCACAGGATCATATTGTGTAGCATAGCCATACTGTGAACATATGTGCACATGTAGCTGGAGAATCCTGCAGATCTCCACCAGATATACCAAGGCACTGGAACCATGACTTCAGAAGCCCAAACACATGTTCTATGATGTTCCTAGTTTGCACATGTGCTGCATTATGGCATTCTTCCATGGGTGAGTGTGCATTTCTGATGGGTATCATCATCCACCTTTTCAGTGTGTAGCCAGCAACCCCCAGTAAATGGCCATATTGGATGTCCACCCTAGCAAACATCTGGTATGGCTGTGATGCATGCCAGATATGGGAGTTGTGATAACTGCCAGGGCTGCCAGCACACACATTCATGATAATCCTCTGGGCATTGCACATGACTTGGCAGTTGATGGAGTGGTACCTCTTGCAGTTGACATAGATTCTTATCTCCTCACCAGGTGGTGCCTTGATGTGTACATGAGTGCAGTCAATGGAACCCAGTACTTCAGGGTAGTGTGCTACATGGTAGAAGTGTTGCATATTGCTGGCCTTCACCACAGCGGTAAGTTTAATAGAAATATGTATTCAATGCCATGTGGTAGCATGGCATGCAGGAACTGGTGGAGTACACTGGATGCTGATGTCTGTGAGACCCCCATCATACCCCCAGTTGGTCTTTGGAAAGTAACTGTAGCTAATATCCTAAGGGCTACACATACCTTTGTTTCCACTGGGATAGGCTCCCAACTTTTGGCTTTGGGTCTGAGTTGAGGGTGGCAGAGCTCAGAGTGTTTAATAGTATGTGCCTGTCTACCCTGTAGTGCTCTACAATCTCCAGCTCATGTAGCTCCTGGAAGGTTACCCTGGGTGTGAACACTGTTCTCCTTCTCTGCCTAGGCCTATTTTCAGCAGCACTAGCAGCACTGACTTCAACCTCTAGCATATACAGACGTAGCAGACCTGCAGCACTCCGTAGCATTATCTCAAAATTCCCAAGTTTCTGCTTCAATGTTCCAGAGTATTGGGGAAAATCAGAATGTAGGGTGTATGCATACTTCATAGAGCTCTGCTATACATGCAGAACATGTGACTGGCCTACTATGATGCATTCCACCTGCCTACAATGTAATTAACATCATTTAATGGCCCTATTTTAGCTGAAACATGGGTCAGAAGTAATCGCATACATTTTTGTTTTCAGAGACATGGTGGCGCGCTGCACAAACACGTGCATTGAAAGTAAACATAGATTAGAAGTTAGTGGGCATGCCCCCCCCCCCCCCCAGAAAGGCAGGGTTCAACTGGGCAGTGTGCCAAGCAAACAGGTGCAGCTAAGCTGAACTGTTCTCAGCAGTCAGTGGACACACCCCCTGCTGCCACCTACATCCTGTGGAAACAGCAACATGGGTTTAAGCCTACATGAAGGAGATATGCTGACACGATTACTCCTTTCTGCTATTCAGTAACTCCACCTCAGTTGCATAGGTATTTGTGCTCACAGCCTGGAAACTACAAGCTTCATACCCCTACCACGTTAGGAACAGCACCGATGCACCATTGTAGGAACTCCATGCAAGATCCTGTAATACATTTCTGTCACATGATATTAACTTTTTTCCAATTTTTTTTTTTTTTTATATAAAGCATGTTTGTGCAGTGTGGTGTGCTACACAAACATGCCCAGAGTATTAAAAATAATGTGTTTAACTTATTTCCTTTAATTATTCCGACATACAGGATAATAGTTTCGCTGATAGGTATATGTGGTATGACATTTATGCCCATATATCTACATTTTTACAACCCCTTTTATCTGTCTACACTCCTGTACACAGAAATTTTCTGTGTACACTACAGATACTGACACGTTGTCCAAAGGGATGCCTATCTGCTTGCTGGATCGCTGTACCTGCCTCATTTGCAAGAGATTCACTTGCTTATGAGGTGATTTGCATACCACGGAAGTTTCTGTGTTGGCACGTGTATGCACTCTGCTCAGCATTGCTTAATGAGTCTAAAAATGTTTGCGCCCATGTAAATAGCATGGTGTGATGCCTACACAGAAAAAAAAATGTGTAGGCTTTATTAAAATCCCCCATGAGTCGAAAAAGACAACCAGAAAAAAAGAGTAAAAAAGAATACTTTTTACAGGATGGGAGGGAAGGTCATCTGCTTTCCCCCACATCTTTCAGTATATATATATATATATATATATATATATATATATATATATATATATATATATATTTATATATATATATATATATATATATATATATATATATATATATATGTATGTATACATATATATAAATAAAAATGCGAATGTTCATTTGTTCAAAATCTTAAATCTCCGAAAGTTCTTCACCGATTGCTTTGAAATTTTCACACAATGTTGTATTTGAATACGCGCGTGTTTTTATATACCTACTATTATATAGATGTAAATGCTTACCTGAAATACTCTACTTTGTGGCAACACGTAAAGACATTAAAATTAACTACAAATATGCATGTCCAGCTGCAAAACAATCGATCAGCTGAGATATTCTCACATCAATTGCTGGAAATTGGGAACGGAAAGTTGCCGGTTGATCTGACCTCAGGACAAATTTCATTGCCTCATAGCTTCTGCAATTTAGTGACGTCAAAAGAAGAATTGGTTGAAAAAGTATTTCCCAATATTCAAACCAATTATAAGAATCATGATTGGCTGACTGAATGAGCTATTCTTGCGGCCAAGAACAAAGACGTCTACGAACTTAACAATATTATTCAGTCTAACATTCAAAGCTAGGCAGTCACATACAAGTCCGTCGACACTGTTGTGGAAGCAGATGAAGCGGTTAATTATCCAACATAATTTTTGAATTCACTCAATCTGCCAGGGATGCCACCGCACATACTGCAATTGAAAATTGGTGTGCCAATTATCATGTTGAGAAACATCAACAGCCAAAGCTTTGCAACGGCACGCGGCTTGCAGTAAAAAAAATTAATGAGCAATGTCGTAGAAGCAACAATCTTGACAGGACCTTTCAAAGGTGAAGATGTCCTCATTCCTCGCATTCCTATGATTCCAACAGATATGCCATTTCAATTTAAGAGATTGCAATTCCCAATTCGATTGGCGTTTGCAATCACCATCAACAAAGCTCAGGGCCAATCTTTAGAATTGTGCGGTTTAGATCTACACATGGATTGCTTCTCACATGGACAATTACATGTTGCGTGTTCTAGAGTCGGCAAACCAGACAATCTCTATATCTGCACAGACAATGGAACAACAAAAAATATTGTATACTCACAAGCATTGTGAAATTAACCATATTAGAAACGTGCACATTCTCTTTTCTTTCTTTTCCATTTAACCAGACTGAGCCACAGCAACACCTGACCGGGTACAGCTAGTATATATATATATATATATATATATATATATATATATATATATATATATATATATATATATGTGTGGGTGTGTGTGTGTATATATCTATACACACACACACACACACACACACACACACACACACACACACACACACACACACACACACACTCACACACACATATATATATACCATCTCAGAGATCAACCAACAGAAGGATAAGGACAAATTCCCAGATCCATCTGTTTCTCAGTCTCACATGCAAAGAAACCGAAAGGCTGAAAACAAGCCTATAAGCGTGTTCACTCATACAGACTGCAACCAGACACACACACACACACACACACACACACACACACACACACACACACACACACACACACACACACACACACACACACACACACACACACACACACACACACACATAGATAGATAGTTGGATGCATAGATTGATAGACACATAAATAGATGTAGCTATATAACACTGACAACATTACAAAGGAAGGTAAACAAATCTTTGCAGTAGAGGGAATAAGTAAAACTCTCATGAATACAATTAATGGTTTTGGGTCATGGCTGAAAAAGGTCAATAGGCCAGTTTACTTACACGGTGAATAAATAATAAATAAATTAAGTAATAAAATGCTATTCTTTGTTTTTGCTTTTGTTCAAATCCTTGTTTGAAATGCATGCAACAGAACTGATTGCACTCTGACAGGGTAGGAATGTGTAATTATTTGCAAACATGTATTTGTACGGGAAATGTTGTAGCATCAAGGGGCATGGCACAAGAGAAACATCTTCAGTCCTAAGGAAAACCACATCATCACTGATAGATTTATAACCCTTGTAAAACTTATTTTTGGAAAAGGGGAGCCAAAGGATGCAGAGTGAGTTCAGGTTTAGAATCAAAATGTGTCCGACATTATGCTATATGTAGAAGGAAATGCAGTCTCGTACAGTACAGGAAAAGAGCTAATTACATGGAGGGATGTGAAAGGAAAAAGGAAGAATGCATTTGCCCACAGAAACATTGCTAGTGGGCCTTCCCCTGTCCATCCTTTAAAACCAGATAAGAAGTACCAGTTCTGTGTAAGGGGCAATGACTTTGATGCAGATGATAGTGCAGTAATCATTCGAGGTGATAAGGACAACAGTACTTTCAGAAACCTCCAACTTCCACATACAGACAATACAGAAGGTTATTGTATGGCTGGCATTTCTAATGCCTGGTTAGATATACTTGCCATGGTATCATTGTACAGATAACTGTTAAATCTTAACTCAGTAGGTACTCCATCAATATCGGCTGTAGCAGCACCTCTGTAAACATGGAGATGCAAGACCAGCTATCATGTCTTAAATTCAAAGTCACGTACATGTGACAGGTCACATTAACACATTATCACACATTTCCTAACAGGATCACCAGCAGAAACAATCCCATACTCTGCTGAGCCACAGTAATCTGGCGTTGACAGCAGAATGACTGTTGATGATGATGATGATGATGATGATGATTATGATGATGATAATGATGCCATTGTTATTATTCTCATGACACAGCCTCAAGGCAGTAGCACACATTGATAATGTATACTGGCAAGGCTCCCTACCTTTCAGCTCGTGGATAACACTGTAGGCAGTGACACTGGCTCACATGGGAAGCATAATAAGGAAATGTCATGGGGGGGCAATACGTAACTTACTAACTGCTTCTTGTGAACAGCATGAATCCCTTGGTGAAAACACTACCATTTTCAAAGGTAGCCAATCATACCATCTGTACACACACATGACAATTTAGGCCATTTTTCAAACTCAGTAGTCCAAGAGGAGTTCTTTTTGCAACATGTGTGCAAACTAACATGCCAAACACCTCAATAAAGCAAGCCATTTTGTAGAAGGTGCACATGGTATAGGCTTGGTCCTGTGGTGACACTGGGAAAACGATATGCTCATCCACATTTGCCAAAAATATTTAGGGGGATTGCTTCACTAGCCTCTGGAGATCGCAACCCCTGAAGCAAATATAATAAGAGATATAAATATCTTGTTATCCCCATGTATAGCAATGTCACACATTCCCTCGTTTCCTTTTTGTGAGCCATAAAAGCTCATCAAAGCCCCTATTATAACTTTATACACTCTAAACTTACCCAGTAACTCTTGTTCAGCAATGTTCAGGTGAGTTATTCTTTGACTATACTGTCTTCTTTTTCTAGATGGCAAGTCACACTTAAGCACTGAGTTTCTGCATGAGAAAATTTGTAAACAGACTTGTAACAAAACTAAACATCCTTGTGGATTGCAAAGTGAATCAAAATGCTGCAGATTCAATTTTTGTAACCTATATGTGCACAGCTCAGATATGCATCAAAAAGCAACTATAAATCACAAAAGGAAAAGACACAACATTTCCTCACATTCCTCATTTGCATCTCATTATTCTCTCTTTTGCATATGGCTTTCTAAATAATTTTTTGTTTCTCTTTGGCGCAGCTCCTGTGTCTGAACTGCACTTGTGCACAAACTGCGCAGCACATACTCATTGTGCTTAAGTATAATTACCAGGAATACCACCGTTCTTCCCAAAATTCAACCTACATATACAACCGCTATGTACAGAAAACCAAGTTTACTCTACCAAATAAATCTTCTACCTAATGTAATTTCTACTTCCATATACGTGTGTTTGTGTGTGTGTGTGTGTGCGTGTTTGCGTGTGTGTGTGTGTGTGTGTGTGTGTGTGTGTGTGTGTGTGTGTGTGTGTGTGTGTGTGTGTGTGCATGTGTGTGTGCTTAATATATGTCTCGTTCATAATATGAAGAGCTTACTTGGATAAAAATCAACCTGTGCACGATCTTGATGAAAAACTGGTCACCGCATCTGGTCTGCCAAGGCTTCATAGCAGTCAGACATTGTAAGATGACTTTAGCCAAACAATTTTTGGGTCTATATTACGAGATCGAAAATCTGTAAAATCGAACACCACAACACCAACACACATAGCGTGAACCGCAAATACGCCGAACCACCTAAACCGCGAATTTTCAAATCTCGAACTGCCATAGTTGGCCAACACCACAGCGCACTGCATATTGCATACCCAAACATAGTAAATAAAACACATACATACACTAACCGAATCCTACTTCTAACCCTACACTAAACCTTACATACATTACTGTCTATGCACTTACCTTAACCCGCACCCTAACCCTAAGGTCCATAACTATTGCACACTTACCCTACAGACATATACCCAAACAAAACAAATAATACACACACACACAGTTAACAAAACCCTACTTCTATCCCTACACTAAACCTTACATACATTATCAATCTATGCACTTACCTTAACCCACACCCTAACCCTAAGGTCTGTAACTATCGCACACTTACCTTACGGAGCTATACCGCAGACAGGCCAACCATGACACTTCGACATTTCGTGTTTTGCAGTTTTGAACGTTTGCTATTACCATAGTTCATGCTATATGTGTCGGTCTTGTGTTGTTCGCGGAAACGGGATTTTGATGTCGTAATATAGACCCCAATTTTCAGTTACTTGTCCTCTGTATTGATTACTGTAGCTGAAGTCATGGACAAGGTTTGTGAGACCTGACAGTACCTTTTATTTATTTATTTTTTTATTTTACATTTGTTTACTGGGAAAGTCCAACTTGGATTGAGCCAATTTTCAGCAAAGGCCCAGGGAGAAATGCTCCAGATGCATGTCTTTGTAACTTGGGAAGAAACCGGAGTACCAACAGAAAACCCACACTAACACATGGAGGACATGCAGACTCCACCCAGAAGGCACCCCAGCTGAAAATTGAACTTGAGAACCTCTTACTTTGAGGCGACAATGCTTCCACTGCACCACTGCACCATTCAAAAACCATTTTAAACCATCTGTTTTAAAACCATGCTGTACCTTTTCTTCTGTACCCATTATATACATTCATCTAGGACTGCATAAAATTGTAATACTAAATTATTTACTCTGCTTATGCTTTGTTTCCATTTCATTAAACCAGTCACCTTTTGTCTATAACCTACAATTTATATCTCAACATATTTATAGTCATATCCCACTGGTATGCGATCTCTCATTTCTCATGTATGTCTCCATCATCATTATTTTTTTATTGCATTGAATATGTTTCTGATACTTGGCTGATTTTTTCTGGTTATGACCTACATTGTATGAAGAATTGCACACCTCTTCCTGTCTGTTTTTCTCAGTTTTTCTTATTTTGTCACAGATATAAGGCTAATCAACTTTTACAACACCTTATTCTAATTAGTTCATTCATATATATTTAATTAACTGGTTATTTATTGAGACAAGATAATCCCTTTTATTGAAGGACCCCATCTGCATTACATTGATAAGTTACTCAGTATACAGTGAGACAAATTTTATAGTTACAGCCTAAGTGAAAGTTGTGTCAGGGATCTGTTTTAACTTTGAGAATGAAAACAAGAACCAGATTTAAATGTTTTACCCCTCCCCCCTGCAGCCTCCCCGTGGGGGGATCCACCCCCAACACCCCCCGTAACTTCAATATACCAACTCCGAGATTGCACTACAGTGCGCAAATGGAAATCTTTCCATTCTGCACTGTACGGAGATGCCGCTTCCCCATGGTCAACATTTCAAATGTCGATCATATGGTCTTGGCCATATGGGTTTCGACATTGTGGAATGTCAACCATGTGAAGGGGACCCCTATATATATATATATATATATATATATATATATATATATATATATATATATATATATGTGTATGTATATATATATGGTTCTAGGTTATAACATCGACAGCAC